>NC_087171.1:4293266-4313266 GCF_035594125.1 Scylla paramamosain | reverse complement strand
TCTCTCTCTCTCTCTCTCTCTCGATATTCGAAAGGTTAAATAAACCAACAAATTCTGGGAATCATTGGCAAAAATAAAATTGTGTATTTTAAGGGGTTTTTTTCCAGCATTTCTTTATGTACATGTGAATTTGCCAAGGGTGAAAAAATACAAAAAAAAAAAAAAAAGCACATATCGCTCGACTCTTCCTCTCAGAGCAGGAAGTAAAATACAGAGAAAGAAAAGGAAAGGCAATAAAGAATAACTCAATTCTAGAAACTGGTTGAAGGAAACCAAACACTTATTTCGACAAAATGGCTTTACTTCACACACACACACACACACACACACACACACACACACACACACACACACACACACACAAACAGATCAAACAGTTCAAAATATAAAATAAAATTCTGAAATTCACAAGGCAATGTTTTTAGAAATACGTAAACACAATTGATTGGCAACTTATTCTTTTCTCGTATTAAAAAAAAACTTTTTTTTATTTTATCTAATTATCATTATTTTTTTAAATTTTACATTTCCCAATTTATCATTTCTCAAAAAGCAACGTTCAAAATTACACTGTATTTGTGCGCGTATCTAACTAAAAGGCATAACATATTGGAAACAGAGGCTCATGTTTGCATTCATGTACATATTTTGTAAGTCGCGACGTGGAAATAACGACAGATAGAAATTTGCCGGAAAGAAAGACGAGGGTAGTAGATTAGGAGTGAGAGAGAGAGAGAGGACGCTGAGGAGGCTGGGGAGGGATTAGGAATGGAGGGAGAGGGCAAGGAAGTGTAGTGTTGTGAGGTGAGGTGTGTTAAGTGTTCATGCCATTCCGTATAGGTGTTATTTTCTCGTGTGTGTGTGTGTGTGTGTGTGTGTGTGTGTGTGTGTGTGTGTGTGTGTGTGTGTGTGTGTGTGTGTGTGTGTGTGTGTGTGTGTGTGTGTGTGTGTGTGTGTGTGTGTGTGTGTGTGTGTGTATGCGCGCGAGCGTTCCTGCAATAAAAAGCAACGGTTAAATGTTCTCGACAAATAACACAACACTCACACGCTCCAGACAAATGACTGTCATTTTATCCGCGACAAATAACTCCTCTAAATTTTCAAAAGAGTAAGCAACACTATTACAGTTAACAAACAACAAGCGCTGCCCGGGACTTCCGGCGTGCACCCGAAACTGTGCCTTATACTCCTGTGTATTTCATACCCTTCTTTTTATAAGTAAGGAGTGTAGCTGTTGCTCCCTTGTCACCACTCCCAACTCGGTCATCTGGTAAGATTATTCCTAAACATCTCGAGGGAGTGGTTGTAGTTATTTGTGGAGTTTTCAAGAGTGTTTTTATGATTCTAGCAGTACTTTAACAAGAATTTTACGTCGTCACCAAGAAAAAACACCCATACGAACAGGACAGACCACACTGCTCTACTGAGAGCGTGGCGTTTTGGCAGGATTTATTTCCATGCAGGCAAGTAAAGGCAGCCATGTGATCCCCAGAGCCTGAGGGTACACTGCTGATCGATTCATTTTAATATCATCATTACCTTCAGGAATCTTCTTTGCTTCTCATTTTTTTAAGACGAAGATGAAATTGGCCACGGGCATAAAAACGCTGGCTAGAAAAGAAAAAAAAAAAAAAACTGAAGAGCGCTTGAAGAAAAAAATGCCAGCCGGGGGAGCCATAAAGGGAATAGGCCAATTTAGCTCCCGGATTCTTAATACTCCTCCGCTGAACGAATCCTAATTGTACAAAGGTGAAAAAGCGTTGGAAGACAGACCGCTCCAGAGTGCATCAAGGAAAGAGTGAATATTCGTGGGCGGGGAGTGTCTGGCTGACTCCTGAACTGTAGCATGGACGAAATACGGAAGAGATGCGCGGAATGAACACCGCAGCGAATTCTGAGATTGAAGATAAATAAGAAAACACAGTAGCTGATGAGACAAGCAGCCGCTGATTCAGTTTGGTTTAGGAGCAGGACGTGGATGGACTTCAACCTTCAGCAAAGGAAAGGTGCATCCGTGCATGACACTGACTGATCTACTGACCGCAACGACACAATTGATCACATGTAAAAGTAGACAATGTTAGGACCAAACAAAGATATTTCCAACATATAACTAAAAACTCCCAAGTAAACTCACTCACAAGATAAAGGCAGGTACTGAATAAGCTTGTAGTTAAGCTGATTTAGCTGACGATAAGCACTATAAATTCTCTAATGCAAACCTGCATACATTAACGCGTCTAAAGAAAACGGGTGAACATTCCCAAACACAATGCCGGCACCCTGTCAATGTGTGCACAGTATACAGTATGTTGGGTCACGAGGCCAGTGCGGGGCCGCCACAAGGCGAGACGGGGCGCGGTGGAAGAAGTGACGGAGACGATTCAAAAGGCTTAACTTTATGGGAGATCAATAAGGTTCTTAGAAAAGCAGCGGCCAATAAAGTTTAACAAAGAGGGCAGGGTGGAGGTGGACAGAGTGACGGAGACTATTCAAACGGCTTAACTTTATGGGAGATCAATAAGGGACTTAGTAAAACCCATTCCAATAGAGTTCAATAAAGTAGGCGAGGGTTAGCTGAAGAAGCAACAGCTGTCTGGAATAGTGTTATTCAGTACGAGAAATTCAGTTTTGAGCAAGGCACAGCTATCAATCAAATTTCCCGTTCACCAATGATTAGAACAAAAAGAATAACATCCAGGTTACTCTCTTAATCTTAGGTACTCTCCAAATGAGAGAGGCGTCGGTCAAATCATCCTAGATCCTCTGTGTGGGGAAATGACAGACAGTAGCTATAATATCCCTGCCCTAAACTCCCCACGCGACACTGGATGCCCTGATTAGCACGGCGCCTGACGGGGTGTTTGAATATGTATGTGTGGCTGACGCCTTGCTTCATTACCTGCTTGTGATGTTGACGCCCCACTCATTTTCCCTGACTAGGATTAGGAGGCCAACAAGTTCACCTGTGTGTGTGTGTGTGTGTGTGTGTGTGTGTGTGTGTGTGTGTGTGTGTGTGTGTGTGTGTGTGTGTGTGTGTGTGTGTGTGTGTGTGTGTGTGTGTGTGTGTGTGTGTGTGTGTGTGTGTGTTTTACAAAAGAACATAGCTTAGGCCAGGCATAGGCAAAGAGTAAAAGTAAAAAAAAACATCAAATCCAACAATAACGGTGACACTACTACTACAACTACTACTACTACTACTACTACTACTACTACTACTACTACTACTACTACTACTTACAACTACTACCAAGGTTTAGTTTGCAGGAATCGATCATATTTAACCCGCACGTACCTCATGCATAACACCTCTCAACATGTAGAGGTTCCTTCCCGCGTGACAACACAATCAACACTAAACGGAACGAGAAAACAACAACACGCAATCACCCTCTTCCCAACTCAAACCTAAACACACACACACACACACACACACACACACACACACACACACACACACACACACACATAACCTATTCCCCCAAACACCAGGTCACATCCTCGTCATCACATAAACACACGAGCCACGCCCTTCCACCACATCCCATCCCTTTCCGCTCCTCCTCCTCCTCCTCCTACCTGTGTTGATGGGAAACAGGTGAATAATAGCAGAATAATTAAGAGTGAATGACGGAAAGGAAGGGCTGACACGAGATGAGAGAGAGAGAGAGAGAGAGAGAGAGAGAGAGAGAGAGAGAGAGAGAGAGAGAGAGAGAGAGAGAGAGAGAGAGAGAGAGAGAGAGAGAGAGAGAGAGACTCCATGATTTTGTATCCGGCGCTTGCACATAAATTAAATGAATTTTTATTATTTCTAGCTTTATTTATAATTTAGATAGTGGTGAAGACTATTTCTGATCCCTTGGAGTAAGCGCGCTCACACACACACACACACACACACACACACACACACACACACACACACACACACACACACACACACACACACACACACACACACACAGTCCCTTCTAGATTAGACTTACCTTTAGGATTAATGTTAAGTATTTCCCCACCCCCTATGTACATTTTCAGTTTGTTAACTGTCTAAATAATAAACCGTTTATTATTATTATTATTATTATTATTATTATTATTATTATTATTATTATTATTATTACACACACACATCTGTCTATTTGCTACTGGGTGAAGAGAGGCGACGTGAAGGAAGGCAAAGAAAGAAAGAAAGAAAAGAAAGAAAGAAAGGAAGAAAGAAAGAAAGAAAGGAAGAAAAGATAGATAGCTAGACAGAAGAAGGATGCTCGTGATCTTAACCCATGACCACCACCACCACCACCACCACCACCACCGTCATTCACGAAGCAAATGACGTGGAAAATGAGGCTGATCTCATTAACAGTAATTACGCAAAGACAGACGGCCATTTGCACACCTCCTCAACCCCGCTCGTGGTCCTCCTCCTCTTCTTCTTCTTCTTCTTCCTCCTCCTCCTCCTCCTCCTCCTCCTCCTCCTCCTCCTCCTCCTCCTCCTCCTCCTCCTCCTCCTCCTCCTCCTCCTCCTCCTCCTCCTCCTCCTCTTCGTAAGTAAGGGAGGAGGGAGGAGGAAGAAAGGAGGAGATTTCCGGTTATTAAAGTAACACCTGTACACTTGTTTTCTCCTCCTCCTCCTTCTCCCCCCTCTCACCTTTACCTTCCACCTCTTACCTTAGGCTAATTAACTTTGTAACTCCTCCCTTATTAACTTGTGGCACTGTTCTTATGTTATCCCCTCGAGGCATCTCTCTCTCTCTCTCTCTCTCTCTCTCTCTCTCTCTCTCTCTCTCTCTCTCTCTCTCTCTCTCTCTCTCTCTCTCTCTGTGTGTGTGTGTGTGTGTGTGTGTGTGTGTGTGTGTGTGTGTGTGTGTGTGTGTGTGTGTGTGTGTGTTTAAAGTGCTCAAAGAAAAACAGGCAAAAATAAAAAAAAAAGAAAATTATATAATAATTTCCGGGAAGTGTTTTTTTTTAACCAACAAGTTTATTTTCCTTTAATAAACTACAATTTTTCCCCGAGGCTTTCTGGTGAGAAGTGGCGCGACAACATCTAATCATCACTCTTGGACTTCCTTGTTCCCCACACGACGCTTGAGGACCATCATAGTGGTATAGCGCTGTATCGTGGATCGTCTAACTTCATTTTGTACTAAAAATTTCCATCACCACGATGTCTGTAAAGTACGCAACGTCCGCTTCATTTGGTACTAAACAAAAAAACAAAAACAAAAATCTATCTCAACGATTTTGTAAAAGTAAGCAACGTTTTCTTTTACACAAGTGATCGTCTTACTTCATTATGTATTAAGAAATTTCCGAGTCTATTATTCCTGTAAAGTATGTGATTGTCTCTTCTACGTAGGTATTTCCTGCTGGCAAATCACTAGAAGGCGAGGCATCACGGCTGAACCTTGCTGCGTGAACCTTTCTGCGTGAATCTTGCTCCATTTGTACCCACACGTAGTTTCTTAGCAGCGGTAAGATCAGTAGCTACCTCCTTACAAGCCAACAGATCTCCCGGTGTCCGTTTACCTCAATTATTCTCATGTTATCCCATGTCAAAAGAGCAAAAAACAACAACAACAACACCACAAGCAGTACTAGCAACATCAAAAGACATAATACGTAAAACTTAAATTCAGGCCCTTAAAACTTCTTCTTACTTAATTAAAGCCAAAAATTTAAAGAAACTAAAAACATGTACACAAAAAAAGAGAAAAAAAAGAAATAAAAGGATGAAAAATAAAGAAAATGGCAAACTTTGCAAGGCTACTTCGTTATCAATGAGAAAATCAATTAACAAACCCAATACGAAATAGAAATACCAACAGAAACTCTAGAGAAAGAAAGATAATAAAAGAGTAAGAGAATAAAAATGAGAATAAAATGAACGAAAGTGAGAGAAAGAAAAATGTCAGTGATACATCCTGGTAAATTACTCTGAAAATGTTGTGCCATTTATAGAGTGCCAGACGAAACAACAACAACATCAACAAACAACAACAAAAAACAACAAAATGATAATAAAGATAATAATACCACCACCACCACCGCCAACAACAACAAAACAACAACAAAACAACAACAAAATAACAACAAAACATAACAACAACAACAACAACAACAACAACAACAACAACAACAACGATTACGAGCAAAATATGAGAGAGAGAGAGAGAGAGAGAGAGAGAGAGAGAGAGAGAGAGAGAGAGAGAGAGAGAGAGAGAGAGAGAGAGAGAGATTTAAAGTGTCACACATTTCCTTATTCCTTTCTCCCCTTGCTCTAGTAAAAAGACGAAAATGATACGCATAATAAGGGGAGATTACGAATAGATGAGGGAGAGAGGGAGGGAGGGAGGGAGGGAGGGAGGGAAGGAGGGAGGTAGGGAGGGAGGGGAACAAAGAGAGAGGAGGAGGGAGGAAAGAAGGAAAGGAGGTAGGGAGAGAGCATAGTGAAGAAGAGTTTGAGTGAAATGATGGGAGAGAGTGGGAAAGAGGGAGAGAGGGAGGGGAGAGCATGAGAGGGAGGGAGGGAGGGAGGGAAGTAGAGGTGATGGGGAGGGGGTGGGGAGGACGATGCCACCCATGCTAGACAAGTTCATTCCCCTTCCGGTGAGTGTGTGTGTGTGTGTGTGTGTGTGTGTGTGTGTGTGTGTGTGTGTGTGTGTGTGTGTGTGTACAACCTCTCTCTCTTTCTCTCTCTCTCTCTCTCTCTCTCTCTCTCTCTCTCTCTCTCTCTCTCTCTCTCTCTCTCTCTCTCTCTCTCATACTAGGAGAGAGAGAGAGAGAGAGAGAGAGAGAGAGAGAGAGAGAGAGAGAGAGAGAGAGAGAGAGAGAGAGAGAGAGAGAGAGAGAGAGAGAGAGAGAGAGAGAGAATCAATACACTTTCTTCAATAATTCATTCGTATAAAGACCATGTTATCTTCTATGAGAGAGAGAGAGAGAGAGAGAGAGAGAGAGAGAGAGAGAGAGAGAGAGAGAGAGAGAGAGAGAGAGAGCACACACGCAAACACAGCTATTCTTCTATTCTAGCCGTCAACTCTATTTCATCATAATAATTGTGTTGCATAATGTGTAGAACGCCACCAGCTGTTGTGTGTGTGTGTGTGTGTGTGTGTGTGTGTGTGTGTGTGTGTGTGTGTGTGTGTGTGTGTGTGTGTGTGTGTGTGTGTGTGTACGCGCGTTCGCTTAGTTGTCAAATGGTTTGTGTCTCACCTCAACTTTCTCCGGACCGAGACGAAGTGAAGGGAGCAGTGTGTGGATTTGTGGATTCCATTACGTTTGGGAATCTGACACAATGCCGCTTCATTCTGTCGTGTTAGTCAAGTGTCGCCTTAATCGCGCATAGGAAAGGAATGCATATTTTCCGCTCTCTTTCTCTCGATTTGGAAACATCCTGGACAGAAACAAAAGCTTCAACAGGACACAGTTTACTTTAACTCGTATGGTTCGTATTCTTAATAAACATTTGACGTGTTACCTGGAATACTCTTAATACACAGTAGTAGAAATTATAGGAGTTTTCAAGGATATGTGTGTGTGTGTGTGTGTGTGTGTGTGTGTGTGTGTGTGTGTGTGTGTGTGTGTGTGTGTGTGTGTGTGTGTGTGTGTGTTAGATTTTAGTGACAGTTTAGCAAGAATTCTGCATCAGCAATGGGGAAAGCTTATGAAAACCCTATCACTCGTCTCTGCAGCGTTAGATAAACAGTCGTGATAGAAACCCAAAACGCTTAGGAATATGGCCATTATCTGTAATGCCCTTGAGAAAGACACACAGAACCTTCTTATGATCTCATATTCACAAGTCCACTCCTAGAAATGATGACAATGTAAAGCCACGGTTAGAAATAATGCACGACTACTGGTGGTGGCACATAAACAACAACAACAACAACACTAATAGTACCTTTGCATTACCACTTCCGCCATTGCCAATACTATCACCACCACCACCATCACAATATACACCAGTACTTAAAGTCACTATTCATTCATCAGCAACCGCTTCTGCTGACGCTGTTGCCGCCTACTACTACTATTGCTGCTGTTGGTACTACTACTACTACTACTACTACTACTACTAAACAATAACAATAAATTTTTTATAAAACTAGTTACTACATTTGCCACCACAATACTACAAACCACTACCACTACGACCACTGTCATGAATGCTACGGTTACGTAACACTTCTGCCATAGCTTCAATTGGTGGAGTTACGCAATCTTTCGTCGGGTGAGCAGAACTCGGACGCGTCTTCGCCAATGTTGCGACACACAAAACCACAGCCAGCCATACGTCCCATTACAAAACGCGACAGCGCAACAGAGAATCCTGATTTGTACAGAAAGCTTGTGAAATCTTTGATAGGAGTACACAAACACACTAGCCTAAATTTGTGCAAGGCTGAGGCGGGTATACCACCAGTGCAAAGTTTGATTGCAATTCGGAAGTGCAAGTCCCTTAAGGCAAAGCGCGAGGCGGTGGATATGAACGAACCATTTCATTTCGTGTATGGGTTGTGCCAACGAGCAAATACTCCTTGAGAGTATCTGACATGGGGGTGCGGCCAGAACCCTTTGGACAGGATGCGAGAGCAGATACACGTCGCGGCGCCCGGGCACCCAAGCTCACCACGCACATCACGGACATAAATCCACCAATGGCAACTCACCCAGTGTATACTGCCAACAAATTTATCCCCAACTACAAACGAGAGTCATTCACACGATTAAGATTAATGTCTCATAATCTACGTATAGAGACGGAGATGGAATCGGATCCCACGCGAACAACGAATATGCCAATGCAACGGTGCCTCAGTACAATCAGAACACGTATTGGTGGAATGTCCTTTAACCCAAAATTCTTGAGTTAAGCGCCCCATGATATCGTTTGATAGCATAAACGAACTGATGAATGAAGCTAATCATATTATTGAATTATGTTCCTATGTGCACGAAGTATTAGCCACATATGCAAATGAATGATAAATATATAAATGCCCTTCTGCGAATTCTGTACTTATGACTGATTATAATCTGATTTTTGATCAATTGATAGGTGTATATATTGTCATATTAATTTATCATGTTTCACTTAAAATCATTTTGCACCTGATGAATATAATCACTGTAATACATTTGTCAATAAACTACTAAACTAACCGTTGCGTGCAGTCTTAGGCGGAATTAGATGCAATGCTGCTGTTGTTGGATGGTACTTTTATACATTCCATCGTTTTAGGCTCGTATTCATAAACGCCTTGGTCTTTCACCACACCATGTTCAAAGGTAAGAGAGCGAATTAGCAGGGTTTTCAAGAGTACTTTTCTTTTTAATAATGTAGAAGTCTTGTTTATATGTCACTGAATCATACAAGCATCCTTAAAAACCCATGTAACTTTTGGAAGTAATGTAGGTGCGGCATAGAAATGTCTCAGAATATAAATAGTGGAAGACAAAGGTATTCAAGGGTGTCTTTTTTTATGATCTAATGATACTTTAACAAGAATTCTACATCATTAATCGAAAAACCACCCGTAGAAATCCGACTAAACATCTGTGGCCTTTGAAAACAGTGGTGAAACAGACAGCAAAGCGTTTCAGAATACGAGTCTACAGTGAGTAAAGGACCGAGTATTGTTGTGCCTCGTGTTTCGTTGTCGTATCTCGCATCTCGCCCACGTTTAACAGGCTGCAGTGGAAGTTGTTAGGATTTTCAAGGGTGTTTTCATTATTCTACTGATAGTTTAATGAGGCTCCTACATCTGTAAGCACCCGTAAGATGACAATTTATCATCCATGGGGCCTTTGAAAATGGTCTTTAAGAGAGAACGAAGCTATGAGAGCGTTATACTAGTAACATAAGTGGTTCACAAATGTAAGGAATAGATAAGAAATAAGTACCACTAGTTATATTATACTCCCGTACCACTTCAGAGAGAGAGAGAGAGAGAGAGAGAGAGAGAGAGAGAGAGAGAGAGAGAGAGAGAGAGAGAGAATTACTCATAACATCAGAATAGAATGAGAAATAATGACATAATAAATCTCAGTCTCTCTCTCTCTCTCTCTCTCTCTCTCTCTCTCTCTCTCTCTCTCTCTCTCTCTCTCTCTCTCTCTCTCTTCTTGCCCCGCCACCCTCTCCTCATCCGTTTTCCCAAGTCATTTTCTCCCTATCATAATAAACCCCATAGTATTCTCTTTTTCTTCCTCCTCCTCCTCCTCCTCCTCCTCCTCCTCCTCCTCCTCCTCCTCCTCCTCCTCATTTTCCTTCTCCTCCCACACCCCATATTTCCTCCGCTCAAGCCTCTACGACCCTCTTCCTCCTTTCTTCCCTCCCTCTCTCTTCTCCCCCTTCTCCCTCTCCCTCTCCCTCTGCCTTCTCCCTAACGCAAACAGACGAGTGATGCTGGGTAGGGGTGAGAGAGGAAGTGGAGAGAGAGAGAGGAGGGGAGAGAAGAGGGAGGAATATCCCGCATTTGCAGATTACATTCATCACTGCAATATCAAGGGTAGAGAAGGAAGGGAGGAGGGAGGGGAGAAGGGAGAGGGAAGGGGGAAGAGAGAGGGAGAGAAGGATGGGGATAAGGGTGGCAGGGAGAGAAGGAAGGTGAGATTAAGGAGGGAAAGGAGTGGAGAGAGAGAGAGAGAGAGAGAGAGAGAGAGAGAGAGAGAGAGAGAGAGAGAGAGAGAGAGAGAGAGAGAGAGAGAGAGAGAGAGAGAGAGACAGAGGAATACGTTAGTGAAGGTCAGATGTATTAAAAAGAGATGAGTTTTATAATGAAATGCTTATGGAAATGTATTTGTAGAAGTGTAAAACTATTATTTATGTTGTTTTTGTTTTTGTTAGTAAAACTATTATTAAAGTTGTTTTTGTTTTTGTTTATGTTGTTTTGTTACTGTTGTTGTTTTTGTCAATGTTGTTGTTGTTACTGGTGTTGTTTCTGTTAATGTTGTTGTTGTTTTTTGTTAATGCTGTTGTTTTTGTTGTTCCACTGGCCATCGTCGTCATTTCACTTGTTTATGTTGCTTTTATTATTGTTATTGCCGTTTTGTTACTATTATTACTATCACTATTATTGTCGTCACCATCATCATCATCATTATCATACCCTTATTACTATTACGCTGACGTACCACCACTATTACAATGACCTGCAATGTCAGCCTCTACTTTATTATCTTGTCTTGGACTGCACAACGGCGCTCTACATACCCTCTCGGTCAGCTGGGTCCTGCACGGCGTCGCTTTCTTAATTCCAGGTCATGTCGCGTCTCCCCAACCAAATTAACCAGTGTCTTCCCTTCTTCGTTTGCATTACTCTGCATTACAGCTCAGAAATATCGCGTTTCCCCCGCATTCCCTAGAAGGAGGGCGGTGTCGGGGCACTTGATGAGGTACCGTAAGTCAAGCGTTAAAATTCCTCTCTCTCTCTCTCTCTCTCTCTCTCTCTCTCTCTCTCTCTCTCTCTCTCTCTCTCTCTCTCTCTCTCTCTCTCTGCTATTGACTATCGAAGTTGTCTTTAGGTTTTCTTTATTTTAAGTTTCTTTCTTCTAAACTTAGAAATAGTAATGTGTGTCCATTAACGAGCAAAGCATGTCATTTTCTGACAAAGATTGGCGTTCATACACGTAGTACAATTGGATGGCAAAATCCGACTAAGAAAATTCTATAAGTGGTAGTTAGCTCTGACCTCCGCCTAAGAAAACAATGCACAGAGGCCAGAAATAGGGCAAATCGGGTATTAGGATTAATTTTTTACGAGTGTTAAAAGTAGAAGTCCCGAAGTAATATTAAAGTTATATTTGGCGCTGGTCAGACCTCATCTAGACTGTGATGTGCAACTGTGATCCCCATATCACAGGAAGGATATAGGTCTATTAGAATCAGTTCAGAGGAGAATGACTACAAGGATACAGGGGATGAGAGGTATTCCTTACGCAACGAGATTGAAGCTATTAAATTTACATTCCTTGGAGAGACGTAGGTTAAGAGGGGACCTGATAAAAATCTTCAAGTGGTAAAGGGGTTATAACAAGGAGGCCGTAAGCAAAATTCTCAGGACCAGTAATCAGGATGGAACAAAAAATAATGGGTTCAAGCTTGAAAATTTAGGTTCAAGAAAGATATAGGAAGGAAGTGGTTCCCAAATAGCGATAGATGAATGGAACAAAGTCAGTAATCAGGTTGTTAGTGCTGAGTCATTAGGGAGCTTTGAAAGCTTAGATAATCTAAAGTTATGGATGGGGATGATAGGTGAAAATAGGTAGATATGTTTCATACAGAAGGTATTGTTGGCACGTGTAGGCCTGATGGCTTCTTACAGCTTCCCTTATTTTCTGATGTTCTTATGTTCTTACGTTCAACCTCCAAGCAGCAGTCCCGGCACCTCAAAACTTGATCATTCTATACATTACATCTACATCAGGTGCTTCTAAATTTTACAATTCTACACATCACATTTTTCCAAGAGTAGCTTTCATTATTCACTATTCGAGTGGTGGAAAAACGATAATTAGTGGCAATAACACACAAAACTCGCGTTTCCTTGCTGGGCGGGAAGAAGCAGCGCCCCCTCATCTCCCTGAGAGATGTCATATGGTCTTCATGTTGCGTCGCTAACACTAAAATAATTTTCTTTATATAATCAGATTTTTCATTCTACATAATTCACCTGTGACTCGACTCGGAGTCAGGTTTCTGTACACTCAACTGTGACTCTAAGATACCTAATACTTAAGTTGAGAGACTAACAATTAATTAAACCATTTATGTTTACAGTTCTTACGACATATACTGGTACAGAGACACAGACAAGCCATCATGAGCTTTAGAAATAACGTACCAATTACAGTTACGTCCACGGCGTAAGCAAACTAGATTAACAAAAGAGGAAAACAGAGGAAAACAAATCTAAGCACAATGGAGATAAAACCGGATATATATATATATATATATAGAGAGAGAGAGAGAGAGAGAGAGAGAGAGAGAGAGAGAGAGAGAGAGAGAGAGAGAGAGAGAGAGAGAGAGAGAGAGAGAGAGAGAGAGAGAGAGAGAGAGAGAGAGAGAGTAGAAGCAAGGCTCTGAAGCATGCCAGAAGGTAACCATAGGGACTGAATGATGCGTAGAGAACAATTATTGTGAGAATGAACCTCCGCAGCCAGCAAACAACACAGCCTAGGCTTTCCTTCCCACGCGGCACAGTAAAGATTGCTGAGAACCTCGACGAAGTAAGAACCACGACAAAGTAAGAGAACCACGAGAAAATAAGTCTTAGCGTAGAGGTTCCCTACATCACTGCACCATGTACTGTGAAGCGAGAAAGAGAGAGAGAGAGAGAGTGTGTGGCATGTGAAACTATGACAACACCCAAACAGGGTTTAAAATAGCAAAGGGAAGATGAGGATGACAACAAATAGAATGATGAAGAGGAGGGAATGAAAGATGGCAAGGAGGAGGAGGAGGAGGAGGAGGAGGAGGAGGAGGAGGAGGAGGAGGAGGAGGAGGAGGAGGAGGAGGAGGAGGAGGAGGAGGAGGAGGAGGAGGAGGAGGAGGAGGAGGACGAGGAGGAGGACGAGGAGGAGGAGGAGGAGGAGGAGGAGGAGGGAAGATAAACTGATGAAAGAGGACGACATGAGGAAGACGAGGAGGAGGAGGAGGAGGAGGAGGAGGAGGAGGAGGAGGAGGAGGAGGAGGAGGAGGAGGAGGAAGAGGAGGAAGACCAATAAATCAAAACTAAAATTGATGTGATAAAGAAGGAAGTAGAAAGGAGGCCTGATCAATCTCCTCCAAACCACATATTGTCAACAGAGGTAAAGCCAAACTCTCTCTCTCTCTCTCTCTCTCTCTCTCTCTCTCTCTCTCTCTCTCTCTCTCTCTCTCTCTCTCTCTCATTACAGTGGGCGGTGGGAACGACTCATGGTCCGCCGAGTGGAATTCAAGATTATATGACTTTATGGAGGGTGCTGAAGGAGAGAGAGAGAGAGAGAGAGAGAGAGAGAGAGAGAGAGAGAGAGAGAGAGAGAGAGAGAGAGAGAGAGAGAGAGAGAGAGAGAGAGAGAGAGAGTAAACAGACAGATAACAGAAAGAAAAAAAGACAGAAAGACCAGAAACAAACGGGCACACATACATACACGCAGACAGACAGATACACAAACTGACAGACAAGATAGCGACACACATACATACACACAGACAGACAGACAGAGAAACATAACATAACATACATACATACACACAAACAGACCAAGCATATTACAAAAACATTTCTCGCAACACCTCACAGAATCCTACCCACCCACCCACCTCTCTCTCTCTCTCTCTCTCTCTCTCTCTCTCTCTCTCTCTCTCTCTCTCTCTCTCTCTCTCTCTCTCTCTCTCTCTCTCTCTCTCTCTCTCTCATAATCATAAGTTAGTGGCCCTCCCGCCTATAACTCTGGCTGCATCAGATGGGCGGCAGAGGGCGGCACTATCACTGGCATCACGGTGTCGCTGGCAGGGGCGCCGAGGCTGCATCACGGGGGACAGCTGGCCAAGGGTGGGGCGGATGAATGGCAGGGTGGAGGCGAGAGAGAGAGAGAGAGAGAGAGAGAGAGAGAGAGAGAGAGAGAGAGAGAGAGAGAGAGAGAGAGAGAGAGAGAGAGAGAGAGAGCAAACACGCTATCGTTCTTAAAGTACTATAGGTCAGAATGTGTTTTAAAGCAGTGGATGGAAAAAAAGAACAAAAAAATAAATAGATAAAACAATTAAAAGCAAGTAAACACGCACACACACACACACACACACACACACACACACACACACACACACACACACACACACACACTGACTTGTAGACTGAGAACAGAGAAATACACAGACAAAAGAGAGCTAGACAGGCTGATTTATAGACTAACTGAAGGACAGACTTACAGATAAACACCCACGAAGAAACATTTATCGAAATCCACTGACATATAAAGACTGACACACTGACACGCAGATAGACAGACTAAATAAACTACGAAAATAGCAAAGATAAAGAAACAAATTAACTGAAATAGACAGCCAGAAAGATATATAGACATAAGGGTGAAGATATTTTTTACCCCCTAACGTTATAGATCCTCTCTCTCTCTCTCTCTCTCTCTCTCTCTCTCTCTCTCTCTCTCTCTCTCTCTCTCTCTCTCTCTCTCTCTCTCTCTCTCTGGGCAGCAGCAGGTTGGAGTGAGTAATGGCTACCACCTGACAGCTGTAGAGAGAAGGCAACTGGTGGAGAAGGGAAATCTCTCTCTCTCTCTCTCTCTCTCTCTCTCTCTCTCTCTCTCTCTCTCTCTCTCTCTCTCTCTCTCTCTCTCTCTCTTAAAACTATGTTAAAATACAGAAGCCTATTAATATTGAGATCTAATTTCGTGTGCTAGAAGGAGGAGGAGGAGGAGGAGGAGGAGGAGGAGGAGGAGGAGGAGGAGGAGGAGGAGGAGGAGGAGGAGGAGGAGGAGGAGAAGGAAGAGGAGGAGGAGGAGTTGCGTGAAGGAGGAAGACAGGGAGGGTAGGCAAGGCGGAAGGAATGTAATAAACGGTGCTTCTGGAAGATACCTTTCCCTTCCTCCTCCTCCTCCTCCTCCTCCTCCTCCTCCTTGTTTTCCCTCTCTTACTTCTTTCAACTATATATCTTCCGTTTTCTCATCGCGTTCTCTCTCTCTCTCTCTCTCTCTCTCTCTCTCTCTCTCTCTCTCTCTCTCTCTCTCTCTCTCTCTCTCTCTCTCTCTCTCTCTGTGTGTGTGTGTGTGTGTGTGTGTGTGTGTGTGTGTGTGTGTGTGTGTGTGTGTGTGTGAGGGAGGTAACTGGAGTTACTATGGAAGTTTTAACTGTGTGTCATTTGTCTTCCTCCTCCTCCTCCTCCTCCTCCTCCTCCTCCTCCTCCTCCTCCTCCTCCTCCTCCTCCTCCTCCTCCTCTTCCTCCTCCTCCACCTCATCCTCTTTGTTCAGCTTCCTCGATTAACACTCGCACATCATTTGCACTTGTTCACTCACAGCATCGCGTTACTTGTCCTCAGATGCAAAGAAAAGTAATATTGATAAAACAAAGTCAATAATTATAATGGCTATATCAAAGATGGTGACTGATAACGATATTACAAAGTATTTTAATTGCTATCGTTACTACTATTACTTCATCCTCCACTGCTACTATTACAACTACTATCAATGACTAAGTATATGAACACACACACACACACACACACACACACACACACACACACACACACACACACACACAGGCAAGACTTAAACAGTTTAAATGAGAAATATATTACAACGGAATTGGGGAAGGAGGAGGAGGAGGAGGAGGAGGAGGAGGAGGAGGAGGAGGAGGAGGAGGAGGAGGAGGAGGAGGAGGAGGAGGAGGAGGATAAAGAAAGGAAGAAACTAGTTGTGGAACCATCCTGTGTATTAACAAGGAGGGAAAGGGTTGAGTGAGGAGGATCGATGGAACTCTCTCTCTCTCTCTCTCTCTCTCTCTCTCTCTCTCTCTCTCTCTCTCTCTCTCTCTCTCTCTCTCTCTCTCTCTCTCTCTCTTTCTGACAAACTTTTCCTCACTTAAAGCATAAACAAGCAAACTTTAAATACTCTAACTGGTGACTAATTTTACGCCTGAGAGAGAGAGAGAGAGAGAGAGAGAGAGAGAGAGAGAGAGAGAGAGAGAGAGAGAGAGAGAGAGAGAGAGAGAGAGAGAGAGAATATGTGGGGTTCGAACTAGAGGTCAACGCGGATTTCACCAAGAGACGAGATCCAAGCTGTCAAGTGTTGAATAATGAATCTCCTCTGACGTCCAAAGTGGAAAGGGGTTCAGACTTTCACGTTTTCTTCGTAACCGCCGGTGACTTTCGACCGTATCCTGAAACATTTCTGCGCGGCACCTCCACTACATTCAAAAGGCTCTAGTTGAAGTTACACGGATTTTTTATTATTATTACCTTTTTTTTTTTATTTAGTGACATTAACATCATTTCTACACTATTAGCAGAAGAAACACTTTTGGGAACATGGGTGGTCATCCCTGAATACGGACGTTTGTAAGAACTGCTTGTATTGGTGTTGCACAAGTCAGTGATTTTACCAGGTCTTATTAACATGTAACTGGTACCTCTTTGCCTCTTCTTTTGTGCTGCTTGTGGTGGTGGTGGTGGTGGTGGTGTGGTAGTAGTAGTAGTAGTAGTAGTAGTAGTAGTAGTAGTAGTAGTAGTAGTAGTAGTAGTAGTAGTTGTTGTTGTTGTTGTTGTTGTTGTTGTTGTTGTTGTTGTTGTTGTTGTTGTTGTTGTTGTTGTTGTTGTTGTTGTTGTTGTTGTTGTTGTTGTTGTTGTTGTTGTTGTTGTTGTTGTTGGATGATGATGATGATGATGATGATAATATGATGATGATGACGATAATGTTGATAGTAAAAGACTGAAGTGAGGGGCTCCTGCATTCATTTCTTATCAGTCATGAAGGAGGGAGTGTAAGATTAGAGGAGAGACAGTAGTGCTCTAAATAACACGACAAGCACGGGAAGGACGAGCATTAAATATACAGATTCCTTTTGTTATAAAGGTCACGATGATAGAGCTCGGAACCATGAGCCGCAGTACCCTTTTCCTCAACACTTCCTCGCCGTCTCTCTGACAATAAGCAAACTGGTGAAGGTTTCTGTGGCTTTTAAGGTTTCCATGATTCTAGAGATAGTATGCCAATATTTGTAAACCATCAATAAGAAAGAATCCATGAGAACTCTCCTTGTCCTTGGCGTTCAGTAACACTCATTCCCAAAACTGCGTAACGCGTGCAGCAGCAATGTACTGTCGCCGTATCGTGCTTAACTTCCTACAAAAACTTGACAGAGTAAACTTTGTATTTTTTTCTTTTTTTTCTAAATTGCTATTTTCATGATCTGATCAAAGTGAGTGCAACTGATATATTGCTCAGAAAGGAATCGTCACACACGGTATCAGTCTGTCTGTCTGTCTGTCTGTCAATTTATCTATTTATATATCTATTTATTTACATATTTATTTATATAATGCCATGCAATAATAATAATAATAATAATAATAATAATAATAATAATAATAATAATAATAATAACAATAACAATAACAACAACAATAATGTGTTCCCTAGTAATAAGAGCTTTTAAGAGTCCTCCCACACAAAATGCACAAAAGCACAGTACAAGAGAGTAATTCGGAGGCCTGCACTATTCACTACTAAAGTGACTAAAAAAAGATTTGTCACCAAATTGAATTTGATAAAGATATCTGATACGAGTGCACCAGAGCAGCTGCGGCCTCCACTTGGTGAGATACACACACACACACACTTACATCTAAGGAATGGGAAAAGCTAGTGAACAAGAAACAAATAAAATTATTGACAGGACGAGAAAAGTTAACTGGAAGTGCTTTAAAGGTTCAGAACCAGTAAATATTGACAGCTGGAGAATGAAGCGCGTGGGAACCAAGTGGATGTGGACGATAACTTGACTAAAATCGGAAACACAAACATTAAAAGCAGACAGAGGAGAGAAACAAGAAGTACACAAGGGAGCAGTAACCGACCACCAATAATTTTTTGAAACCACGCACTGCAATGCCAATAAACACGAGGGAAAGCGTGACACGGGGGGCGTGATTAGGCAAAGGTAAACAAAGGCCAGGCACATGTTATTCCTTCGCCCAGCCTTGACACGGATGAAGAAACAACACAGAGCACACGAGTAAAGCAAAACAAAGGAAGACCCGGCATGGGCACAATCCAGCTGTTGGCTTTGTAATGTCCAGAATGTAACACCACATATAATGATGAGTGGAAGTCAGAGCAGTGTAAGACCCCAGAGAGAGAGAGAGAGAGAGAGAGAGAGAGAGAGAGAGAGAGAGAGAGAGAGAGAGAGAGAGAGAGAGAGAGAGAGAGAGAGAGAGAGAGAGAGAGAGAGAGAGAGAGAGAGAGAGAGAGAGAGAGAGAGTCTTATGTTTTTAAGAGTCTTTTGAAATACTGAATTTCACCACCCCAACACCGCAGCTTTTTCATTTTAGGTTTGTTATGCAAGGAAGGGATTTCTCTTGCCCGGCTTTCAGTTCAATGCAGCACACTACGCAGCTAAACTCCTTTATTTTTATCACTAATATGTCTACTTGAAGACTGCGAGTTTAGTCGGATAAAGTTTTTAGTTTTTTTTTTTTCCACACTGCTGAAACAATCCTGAGGACTGGAAAAATTTTGTTATGTGCTTGATTGATTTCTGACCTTGGTGTCTCTTGGAATCACTCAGCAACTTGGATGGTAGAGACCTCCGTGCCACAAACACAAATAAGACAACAGATCTTTGTATTTGGGTTACCACTTGATTTAAATATTACCCATTTATCTACCACGAGGAGGAGGAAGAGGAGGAGGAGGAGGAGGAGGAGGAGGAGGAGGAGGAGGAGGTAGCCCTGCAGACCTCATTTAAGAACTAGTTTCTGCATATCTCCCTAAAATGAGTTTCACCAAGCTGAGCCCAATGATGCGAGTTTGAACACGTTTCCTTCCCGCAAGTCCCTCCCTGCGTGCGCCCGGGGAGACTCCTCACAGCGATCCATTGGCGGGCACCGTTTTCTTTCAGTTCCACACACATTCCTCTCCTCATGGCCAGCGATACCGAGCTGTTCTATTTCATGCAACAATTTACTGCACGGAACTTTGTCCAAGGCTTTACGACAACCTGCCCGCAATATCCTGGGAATCTGTTACGTCACGACCACTCACGGCCACAGAAAAATATATAACTATAAAACTCTGGCAAACAATACACAACGTAAAGATCTTTCAATGATATATCAAAGTTATTTGTGTTTAATTACAGACGACAATACAATACACCTGGATGCGGTATATAATGGAGGTGACAGAGGAACACAAAGGAACACAAATGTAGAACAAACAGCTGCAGATATGTTGGTCTTAACGAGGCTGTTTGTGATAAGCTATACTATAATAACCTACAGTGAGGCAT
>NC_087171.1:4280766-4288266 GCF_035594125.1 Scylla paramamosain | reverse complement strand
GAGAGAGAGAGAGAGAGAGAGAGAGAGAGAGAGAGAGAGAGAATGCTACCCAGAAAGTGCAAAATCACCAGGCTCTGTGCCCGCTTGTCTGTTGTACCGCAGCATCAAAAACACACAAGACACGCACACCTGAACAGCAAGGAAAAAATATCTACAAACAACGTCATGGGAACAGGTCACCGAGGAAAAAATAACAAACACACACACAGACACACACACACACACAAAGTCAGCACCAGGAAAATAGCAAGATTTATATTCCCATATGCTCGTCTGCACAGTGTCACCGCCAAAAAAAAAAAGATACATCTGATCAGCAAGTGACCCATAAAAAATACACTTACAAGGAGACAAAGCCCGGTGGTTTGTCAGGATACTCAAAATCAGCAAGATGGAAGCACGAATGAAGCACCAAGAAGCTACGACTAAAATCAGCTCTACAGAAGCTGCCGCCAAGCACTCGAAAAGACACACAGATTCAGTATAGAAAAAAAAAATCACACAGCACTCACAAAAGCTAGAATCAACGTCCAAGCATTCGAAGATATTAGCGCCACAAAACAACCTCCAACACACACACACACACACACACACACACACACACACACCCACACACAAGGCATAATCAGCACCATACTCGTACAGAACAACCCCCGCCTCCAAACTCTTCCCCAGTGGAGCACCTCAACACCACGGACAGTTTCCATGCACCCACACAAGGAATAAGTCACCACGAGTGTAAAAATGAATAAATAAATGCATACATAGCCAGTACTAGAAAAAAAAAAAAGGGGGCACCAGTGAACACCAGGGAGGCAAAACAGAGTCAACAGCTACATCACTACATCCCCCGAGGAAGCAATAAAAGATTTCTTCACGGCAAGTTATGAAATTTACCGAAAAAAAAAAAAAATGGAGGAGAATTGTTCCTTTTATCCTGTAACTAAAACGACTGTATTTTTTTTCTTTTTTTTTTCCTTTTTTTTTTTTTTGTAGGGGCGGCTTGGGTTTCAGTTGCTTATTAATACTACGAGTGCTATACAAAAGCTAGTAATAATAGTAATAATAAAAATGGTAATAATAATAATAATAATAATAATAATAATAATAATAATAATAATAATAATGATAATAATAATAATGATAATAATAATAAATGGTCTGCTTCAGAAAAAAAAACTACCAAACAGATAAAGCGTGGAAAAGTCTGTACCACAACCTAAAAAAAAGGGATGTATGTAGTTTTTTTTTTCTCTCAAAATGGATTTGAATTTCGTGAACAGCTGTGATTCAAGGGATTGTGAACACAGAGATTAATTAAGGCCAGCTTTAATGACCACACCAACTAAACTCAACCCAAATAGAAAATAATGGTACGTGCAAAAAATAAATAAATAAATAAATAAATAAATAAATAAATAAATAAATAAATAAAATAATGATAATAGTAGTAATAATAATAATAATAATAATAATAATAATAATAATAATAATAACAATAATAATAATAATAATAATAATAATAACCTACAAAATACTCCTACATCATAACAAATAGAAACTCAAAGCAAAAAAATTCATAAGGACAGATAGAGGTACATCTCTCTCTCTCTCTCTCTCTCTCTCTCTCTCTCTCTCTCTCTCTCTCTCTCTCTCTCTCTCTCTCTCTCTCTCTCTCTCTCATCCACCACTTTCAATCATGCAAACTCAGCCCAGCACTCATCCATCGTTTGGTCGCTGAATTACAACCATACCCAGGGGAAACACGATCCTTCCTCAAACTTTTCAATCTCCTCGTGGAAAAAATCCAGTTCTGCCAATTAGAACTATCTCGAAAAATTAGAGAGAAAAACACTCTTTTCTTTTATCTTCCCTTTTCCCCCTCTTTCATCAGCGGCAGGAGTATATGTTGATGATGATGATGATGATGATGATGATGATGATGGAGGTGGTGGTGGTGGTGGTGGTGGTGGTGATGCTCCTCTTGTTCTCGATCTCACAGATGATGACTCCCCCTCGTCGTCCCACCATCATCTAAACTTCATACTTACTCGAACTCTGCCTCTGTTATTTTTCATCCAACCTGAACTTTACGTATAGTTGCCCTCGGCCAGTCCTGCTTTTCTTTGTCTTCTTTTTGAACTGGATATGATTAGTTTTCCGCGAAAATTCACGAGCCTTGATGACTCTTTATATACCCAGAGAGGTTTCCACTTTGCTGATACACGAGCATTGCAAATCACTTCCAGGACAGGTGCGACGCGGGGCTGCCTGGCGATGCCGGTGGTGGTGGTGGTGGTGGTGGTGGTGGTGGTGCCGTCGAGCTACATACATTCTCCCAGCCGGTGTCCAGGTGTCATTTACCTGCCACTCGTCCGTGTAAACGTGTGCTGGACCTTAATCCGAGTTGTGTGCGCCCAGACGGCGGAGGGTCACCACTGTCACGGACCCCTGCCGCCACGCACGCCACGTACACCATGCACGCCACGCACGCCACGCACACGCCACCCAGAACTAAAAGGAATGTGAAAAATGCCAGGAAGTCCGACAGGGAAAGCAAAGGCGAAACGCGATAACTGTCCTGGCTTGTGTGTGTGTGTGTGTGTGTGTGTGTGTGTGTGTGTGTGTGTGTGTGTGTGTGTGTGTGTGTGTGTGTGTGTGTGTGTGTGTGTGGCCGCGCGCAACAGGAAGAGCAGAAGGGCAGCAAAAATGGTAAACTAAATTACAGTATCTACAATAAACACAATAACGATTATGATGGTAGTTATTATGATCAACATTATTAAGATTATTATTATTATTATCATTATTATTATTATTATTATTACCATTATTATTATTGTTATTATTACTATTATAATTCTTGCGTCATTACCAATATTATCATCAATTACTAAAATAAGCATTATAATTGATAGTAGTAGAAGTAGTAGTAGTAGTAGTAGTAGTAGTAGTAGTAGTAGTAGTAGTAGTAGTAGTAGTAGTAGTAGTAGTAGTAGTATCACAACTATATATTCAAATTAAAAATAAACACAAGTCGACACGCACACAGCCTGCAGAACAAAGGAAACACTGCAGAACGAAAGAAAACAAAAGCACCCTAACGAAGTCAAGACGCTGAACGGGATCCCTTCTGGCTCTTTCCTGTTGGTGTTAAAGGCGCCATAGATGCCCAGGGGATGGCACGAAGAGTTCCAGGCCTCCACCACCAGCCGCCTCTTAAGTGCCTACTACTACTGCGTCGCGAGGGAAGGGAAGAGGACTGCCTTCTGTATCCTCACACTTCACACCTCATGACAAGGATACAGTAATATTATTATACTATTACTGTTACTATTGTTGCTTCTGTCTACAACTATTACTGTTACTTTGCCGAAGGAGAACAACAAAATGCTGCTGCTGCTTAAACAGAAAAGTTAGTGAGAAGAAAAGAAAGAAAAGAAAGGAAAAAGGAAGAAAGGAAAGAAGGAATGAAGGAAGGAGGAGGAGGAGAAGAAGGGCCATTAGTAGTAGTTTATATGACAAAACCTTGTAACAGTATCCTCATATAACAACAACAATATGACCATCACCACCACCACCATCGTCATAGACCACATCATCAATGACATCACCACCAATACGCAACACGCACCAGGAATCTTCATGCTTGCTCGCTTTGTACTCCTGAAGGCTCCTGAAGACTTGCAGGGCGTGGGTGGCATGGGACGTGGGGCGTGATGAAGCAGCAACACAACACAACACAACACAACACCACCAGACAACACCCGTTATTATCTTCTCATCGAGTTACAACTTGAGAAATAAAAATGACTTTCTTCTTCAAACACCCACTAACCATCTCTCTCTCTCTCTCTCTCTCTCTCTCTCTCTCTCTCTCTCTCTCTCTCTCTCTCTCTCTCTCTCTCTCTCTCTCTCTCTCACCACCATCTCTACCATACCATACTCCGTGAACTATGAACCTCTTCCCTCTTCTATCTCCCCTCACCCTCACTCTCCCCTCCCTTCCCCTCCACTCCCCTCACTCACTTCCCGCCCGTGCTCCAGTCCACTTCACTCCATTCCTCTCGCCATAACTCTTCCACATTCCACTCTGGAGTAATGAGTAACTTGGTGTGTGGGAGGAGGAGAAGGAGGAGGAGGAGGAGGAGGAGGAGGAGGAGGAGGAGGAGGAGGTGCGAGTGATGAAAGGAAGAAAAATGAGGGAGAGAGAAATGAGCACTACTCTTGACATAAGCGAGCGAGCGAACGAGAGCGAGAGAGAGAGAGAGAGAGAGAGAGAGAGAGAGAGAGAGAGAGAGAGAGAGAGAGAGAGAGAGAGAGAGAGAGAAAACATGGTATAACACAGACCGAAAAACAGAGACAGACAGACAGACAGACAGAAAGACAGAAAAAAGATAAATAAGGACCAGGAAAAGCAGAATGATATACAGACAAACGAACAGACAAACAGACAGTCGTTAACACAAAACAGAGGCACAGACAGGAAACGAAAGACAGGGCACCAGACAAACAGACAGACAAACAAGGAAAAAATGTAGACAGACAAAAACAAAACAGACAATAGGCAAGAAAACACTAACAAACAGGAAGTATAATACACACACACACACACACACACACACACACACACACACACACACAAAGAAGGAGCCGGAGAGAACACAAAAAATTAATGACGAGTTAATAGAGAGAGAGAGAGAGAGAGAGAGAGAGAGAGAGAGAGAGAGAGAGAGAGAGAGAGAGAGAGAGAGAGAGAGAGAGAGAGAGAGAGAGAGATGTGGTAATGAAGCAATTATACTTAAATGATCACCAAGTCCTTGATGAAGAGGAGGAGGAGGAGGAGGAGGAGGAGGAGGAGGAGGAGGAGGAGGAGGAGGAGGAGGAAGAGGAGGAGGAGGAGGAGGAGGAGGAGGAGGAGAACACAGTAACACAAAGGAACACAAAGGAGACATAAACGGCAGCGCAAAGATGTTGCTTCCTACGATGAAGAGAAGACAACGAACAAAAAATATTCGGCAAAAAAATAATCATACAGTAATAAGAATAACCACAAAAAAAAAAAAAAAAAAAAAAAAAAAAATATATATATATATATATATATATATATATATATATATATATATATATATATATATATATATATATATATATATATATATATATATATATAATGCCGACTGTAAAGAAAAATAAAGAAATATGTTGTTTTTTCCATTTCATTTACCACAGACGTTTATCTCTCTCTCTCTCTCTCTCTCTCTCTCTCTCTCTCTCTCTCTCTCTCTCTCTCTCTCTCTCTCTATACGCACATCTCCGTCCTCTAATCTTGTGATTTTCTTTTCCCTCTCCTTTATTATTCTTCCTCTTCCTCTTCCTCCTCCTTCCTGTCCTCTTAATTTCCTCCCCTTTCTTTACCTCCTTTTACATAAACATTGAACGTTTTACATCATGTTCTCAATTTCCACTTTCCGCTCCGCCCTCTCCCTTACTTCCTCCTCCTCTTCCTCTTCCTCTTCCGCTTCCTCCTCTTCCTCTCTTAGTTTGGTCTCTTTGTCATTCCCCTCTAGTTCATTTTGACAAATTTTCGCCCCCCTTCTAGAACACACACACACACACACACACACACACACACACACACACACACACACACACAGAACAACATTTCCTGCCATGACCCTCTCTTGCTCTTGAACAAAACACACACACACACACACACACACACACACACACACACACACACACACACACACACACATACAGGAATTAAAACATTGCACAGAATAAAAGAATAATGAAAAAAATAAATAAATAAAAGTACAGACCTCCCTCCCTCCCTTCCTGCTGAAACACAACGGCTATTTTTCCTTCATAAAATTCACAAAAACAGAACGTCCATCCTCGCCACAACAGTGCAATTTTCCTTAGTTTTTCATTTGTTTTCACGTGCCTACCTGCCTGCTACCTGCGCTTGCCGGAATGAATGAGAGAGAGAGAGAGAGAGAGAGAGAGAGAGAGAGAGAGAGAGAGAGAGAGAGAGAGAGAGAGAGAGAGAGAGAGAGAGAGAGAGAGAGAGAGAGAGAGAGAGAGAGAGAGAGAGAGAGAGAGAGAGAGAGAGAGAGAGAGAGAGAGAGACTGTAGGTAAAAGCCATAGTTCTGCCCTGAGGGAGTAGAAAAAAGGGATGGAGGGATGGAGGGTTGGAGAGAGAAAGAGGAAGGAAGAGAGAAAAAGGGGAGAAAAAGAGAAAGAATGGAAAGGAAAATAACAAGAGAAAAGGGAATCGTTATGAACGTGGCTATAGGATAAAAAATAAATAAATAAAGCATACGAAAAATACATCTAAAATACATTTCGACGGAATAAAACAAATGCAGAAAGAATAAGAGAGAGAGAGAGAGAGAGAGAGAGAGAGAGAGAGAGAGAGAGAGAGAGAGAGAGAGAGAGAGAGAGAGAGAGAGAGAGAGAGAGAGAGAGAATATTCCGTCCCCCTAGCCCTGTCCGCCCTAGTAATTATCAAAGTTCTTCTTCAGGCAAGAGGAAACTAATCACCAACTCTACCTGTAGTGTGGCGTCACCTGTTTGCTGGCCCTTGTGTCCTCTCCTCTCGTCTCCTCTCCTCTCCCTGCCTGCCTTTCCACTTTCCTTCTCCCTCTCCCGCCTCGCCTCGCATCCCTGTCTCCCTGCCACCTCTGCCGCGGCCCCAGGTGTGGCTTCGTCTCTACCTGCCTTCATTTACGTGGCCCATGATATGTTTAAAGTTGGTGTCCCGTGAAAATTACGTTCTCTATATTCTCATTCATTCTGTTAGGGTGGTGAAAATATACCTGTCTCTTCTGTAGCAATGATGACACAAAATATCACTATACAGGTGAAAAAGGGAGTCAATCTACATATTTAGCTACATCATTTGTGTAGAGGTGATATCCCATTTAGTTTGTTACTGCTAAATCAATTTTCTTAACATTCACAGTATTGGAAGAAATTGATCTGTATAACATATAGAAAAAAAGAGAGACTAAAGGGGGGTTTTTACATGGAACAATTCGCGGCTGCTTGCAGATGGGATTGCGCAGCCGGCTGCATCTTGCAGCCGGAATTTGAATTGCCGGAGCAGCCGGGAAACCGCTCTAGTCGGATATGATCGGCTGCTTTTCCGGCAATTTTCCAGGATCAAATGAGAACAACTATCAATATAAAATTGAAAATAGGAGAAATATTGTTGGAAAGTGTTCTAGCAATAACCATTAACTGTATCATTATATACAATAAATAAAATATTTAAATTTATTTATAAAAAAAATTTGGAAAATAGACGCGGAATTGGTTTGTTTACATCGTCACTGAGGAAACAGCGGCCCACCATGTGTGTACCAGAAGGCATCATGAGCACCACAGCCTGCAAGGCTATATACAGCAGAAACGAGTCCACAATCATTTTTTCTTCTGATTTTTCTTCAAGGACAGCAAAATCGCAATTATAGAAACCAGCTCGGAGGAGG
>NC_087171.1:4263266-4270766 GCF_035594125.1 Scylla paramamosain | reverse complement strand
CAATCCAGTAAGTATTTTTTTTTTCTGATTTGCCAATACGACGCTCTCTCTCTCTCTCTCTCTCTCTCTCTCTCTCTCTCTCTCTCTCTCTCTCTCTCTCTCTCTCTCTCTCTCTGTAGGTTAGTTTCCTTTCGTAAAGAATTTAAGTAGAAAAAAGTTAAATGGAGGCGATAAAGTTAAAAAAAAAAAAAAGTTATGCATGCATGGAAATTGAGTGTGTGTGTGTGTGTGTGTGTGTGTGTGTGTGTGTGTGTGTGTGTGTGTGTGTGTGTGTGTGTGTGTGTGTGTGTGTGTGTGTGTGTGTGTGTGTGTGTGTGTGTGTGTGTGCCCTCCCTCTGTCCACCTATACAAGGAACCAATATGCGTTCGTTACACAGAAATGAGTGTTTGGTTATGAAGAGGAGAAAATGGAAAGTTATTACATTTCCCTTTCTACAGTGGCTGAGTCTCTCTCTCTCTCTCTCTCTCTCTCTCTCTCTCTCTCTCTCTCTCTCTCTCTCTCTCTCTCTCTCTCTCTCTCTCTCTATCTATCTATCTATCTATCTATCTATCTATCTATCTATTTCTCCTTACTCCTATCTCCTTCCAGTCCTCGTTCCTCATATCTTCTCTCCTCTCCTCTCCTCTCCTCTCCTCTCCTCTTCTCTTCTCTTCCCTTCCCTCGCTTTAATCCATTCGATAACGTCTTTAGACATTCAAGCATGAAAAAACATAGTAAGAGGAACAAACAGGTAATACCGCTACAATTTGAGGTGCAATAGAAAGGGCGATAATCTAATATTGGTGCTAATATCATGGACGAATTAGCTGTGAAAGTTATCATAATCGTGTGTGTGTTGCGTCACTGATTGAACTAGTGGGAAGTGTGGATGTGGTGGTAATTCAGTCAGTTAGTTACCTAGTTAGCACGACAGTTTAAGTCAGTTCAGTCAGTTAGTCGGTAGGTTATTCAGGTAGTGTCATTGAGTGGGTGGTGAGTGAGTGAATCAGAGCAGTCAGGAGCTCAGACCGTCAATTAACCAAGTCAGTCAGTCAGATGAACAATCAGTCAATTATCTCGCTTTTGTGCATGAAGGCTATGCATGTGTGTATGGATGTGTGTATGTGTGTATGTATGTATGTATGTATGTAAGTATGTATGTCTCAATCTTGGTCTATCAGTCAGCCACCCAGCTAGCAAGCCAGCCAATCAAGACAGTCAGTCAGTCAGTCAGTCAGTCAGTCAGTCAGTCAGTCAGTCAGTCAGTCAGTCAGTCAGTCAGTCAGCTAGTCAGGCAGTCAGTCAGCCACAGTATCAGCAGGTGTATGAACGGGCGTGAAGTGAGTGAGTGAGTCAGTCGGTCAGTCACTGTGTCAGCAAATGTGTGAATGGGTGTGAGGAAGTGATTAACTGCATAATTCCTTAAAGGAAATCAGTTAGTCTTTTAATTAGTCAGTCAGTAAGGCAGTCAGTTAGTCAGTCAGTCAGGCAGCCACATATGAAAAACAGAGTATAGTAAGTGCAAATAACAACACACACACACACACACACACACACACACACACACACACACACACACACACACACACACACACACACACACACACTACTTAACTTCCTAATTATGATAAGTGTGATGAAAGACAAACTTGGTAAGCTCCCGGATGTTGATAAGTTGTGGGAAGAAGAGAAGCGGAGAGGAGAGGGAAGGCGGCGCTGGAGGGAGAGTGAGTGAGAGCGAGAGGAGAAGGGGAGGGAAGGACGAGGGGTGATGTTTACGCGACCCTGGGAAGGAGGAAGAAGAGGACAAGGACGAAGACGAGGAGAGAGATGAGGATAAAGGGAGAGACACAAAAATAATAATAATAATAATAATAATAATAATAATAATAATAATAATAATAATAATAATAATAAATAGGAATTAATGAGTTGGAGGAGCAGAGTGGTCAGGAAAATAAAATCTAAAATAAGAAGCTGAAAGAAAAGAAGTAAGAGAAGAGTCTAGTTCAATGAATAAATTAATTGTGTAACAAAATATGAAAAGTTCAAAGTTAAAACTCATTCCTTCCTTTCGTTCCCTCACTCTACTTTCATGTGTGCAAAAATTCACTTCCTTAATTATTATCAATATCAGGAGCCCGAGGTCATTCCAGTGTGCGTTGATGCAAGCCAGTCAGTCCTTCATTCCTCGCTTCACTTCACTTCCCTCCACCTCTCTCTCTCTCTCTCTCTCTCTCTCTCTCTCTCTCTCTCTCTCTCTCTCTCTCTCTCTCTCTCCGAAAAACGACCTGCTGTCTCATTTGCTGTCCAGAGTCACTCTTTAAAAGACCATCATACACTTCACTTACATAATGATCGTGTGTGTGTGTGTGTGTGTGTGTGTGTGTGTGTGTGTGTGTGTGTGTGTGTGTGTGTGTGTGTGTGTGTGTGTCGCGAGGAGGAAGCAGCGTGTGACAACCTTCCCCGTGACCCTCTACGTGATAGTCTGGCTGTGTAGGTTCTTAGCGTAGCATGCCTTCAGGAGACCCGCCAAATAACCATCTGACCGCCTCGCCAACAGTCAGGATGTGAGAAGTTGTTGGCATGAGCATGATGTAACTTGTCTTGTCGTATTAAGGCATCTTAACTGCACGCTTTCGTCATGTTCCAAGCTACTTTCAAGGCCGGCCATCGAATTGTGGGTACATGCAGACTGATCATTACAACGAACTATAAAATTGAGCATACATGATAACAAAGTACATAATATTTGTAGTCTACGCAGGGACGCTTCAACAGCAAGCTCGATCTTTAAACAAAAAAAAAAAAAATATATATATATATATATATATATATATATATATATATATATATATATATATATATATATATATATATATATATATATATATATATATATATAAATAAAAACAACACGGTTTCTCATATGAAAGGTTTAATAGTGACGAAGATGAATTATCAAAATGTACAATACAAAGAACGAAGACACAACACACACACACACACACACACACACACACACACACACACACACACACACACACACACACGAAGCAGTTGCAGTAGTAGTAGTAGTAGTAGTAGTAGTAGTAGTAGTAGTAATAATGGCAGGGGGGGATGGGAGGGAAGAGTTGCAATAGTCAGTTATTGTAGAAAGAACTTTACGCAATTCAAACCTTCACGTTTTTCTTTCAATAATTCCTGGTATCCTGTTCCTCCTCGACGTGTACCCAATAAAATTTGTCCCCTCTTAATACGGACTCCCCCCCCGAACCTTCTTCAACCCTCTCCTTCATTTTCTACTCCTCCTCCTCCTCCTCCTCCTCCTCCTCCTCCTCCTCTCAATCTTACCACTCTCTCTCCTTTTCGTTCCTCATCGTAGTTCTTCCTCCTTTTTTTTATATTTATCCTTTCTGTTTCCTTCCCTTTGTTTATATCCTTTCTCTCTCTCTCTCTCTCTCTCTCTCTCTCTCTCTCTCTCTCTCTCTCTCTCTCTCTCTCTCTCTCTCTCTCTCTCTCTCTACTTTTCGTACCTTCTCATACTTCATTATCTATCCACGAAATTGCTAAAATGATCCATCTGATTAGAGAGAGAGAGAGAGAGAGAGAGAGAGAGAGAGAGAGAGAGAGAGAGAGAGAGAGAGAGAGAGAGAGAGAGAGAATTTTGTGGTCTTGTTCTTTCTTGGTGCATGGTGATGGAAGTAGTAGTAGTAGTAGTAGTAGTAGTAGTAGTAGTAGTAGTAGTAGTAGTAGTAGTAGTAGTAGTAGTAGTAGAAATTGTTAGTTACTTTTTTTGCTATGTTATCGATTTCATTGTTCTAGCTGCTCTGAACTTGTTGTTGTTGTTGTTGTTGTTGTTGTCGCTGGCTGGTCGTCGTCCTCGCCGTTGTTTCAGCACCTGTTGTTGTTGTACAAGTGCACGGAAAAAAACATTGACAGTCTCTGGGCTATGTAATATTATGGTGGTCCATTAACCGCCACGAAATATTTCACCCCACCATAACCATCAAGCCAGTTTTACTTCACCAAATAAAAATATTGTTCGGGAAATATTTTAGCGAAGAGCAATGGTATCACTCGACATAAATTTTAACACAATTATCATCACTCACGTAATTTATGCATTTATCTATTTATGATGTGTTTCTGGCCAAGTATTCCATACACACACACACACACACACACACACACACACACACACACACACACACACACACACACACACACACACACACACACACACTGGAACAGCAACAACAACAACAGTTCTCTACTAACAGTTGTTTACGATCACAAATTCTGTCTTTTATATAATTCCACTATTTCATTATTTCTTTTTCCAAAACAAGCCTATTACTTTTATTCCATCTTTCACTTTCGCATCACCACCACGATCACCATCACCATCATCACCCACACGCAATCATCACGTGCCATTTCTCTCTCTCTCTCTCTCTCTCTCTCTCTCTCTCTCTCTCTCTCTCTCTCTCTCTCTCTCTCTCTCTCTCTCGTCCTCTCACCTTCATCGCACAGACAGTACACGGAAAAAATGACAACGGATAAAAGTGCTCAAGAAAAGTTACACAGGAGAAAAACAAAATGTCACTGGGAAAAGGTAACGAATTTTGGAAAAAAAAAACACATAAAAGAATAATAGTATGTTACTGCACTAGTTAGGTTAGGCTGAGTTACTTTTTCCCCACCGTTACATCATATCTACTTTTCCCTCAGGCTGATGGTGCACTGATATCGTTCTATGTTAATCACTCATCTTACTCCCGGCCCATAAATATGCATGAAGCCTTTATTTTAATGTAAAACGCAGCACCACAGTAATTGTTGAGTCTCTTCACCACCGAGAAACAGTTTGAGGCTTGAGGACAGGCACTTAAAGGCGACACTTTCACGCCTTTCTTTCCTTTCCTATGCTGAACGTGACCTTCAGGCCTCAGTGTTTATGACTTAAAGCTTGGTTCTGCACAGACCGTAACTTATGCCACTGTATTATAATGTATAACGCTATTGATATTATTACTACTGCTGCTACTAACGCCAACACATTACCGCTACAAAACAACCTCCTGTAGTTTTTTGAGTACTAATATTACTGGTGTCTGCAACAGCAGCAGTAATAACTGCATTTATAATAGTAAATTTAATGATGTAGTAGAAGTAGTAGTAGTAGTAGTAGTAGTACATAAGAACATAAGAAAATAAAGAGAAACTGCAAGAAGCCATCAGGCCTACACATGGCAGTCTCTGTATGAAATATTCCTATCTATTTCCACCTATCATCCCCAGCCATAAATCTGTCTAATCTTCTCTTAAACCTCCTTAATGACTCAGCGCTAACAATCTGATTATTGAGTCCGCTCTCTTCATCTATCACTCTATTTGATAACTAACTCCTTCCAATCTCATTCTTAAACCTAAATTTTTCAAGCTTGAACACGTTATTTTTTGTTCTATCCTGGTCACTGATCTTCAGAATTTTGCTTACGTCCCCTTTGTTGTAACCCATATACCACCTAAAGACTTCTATCAGGTCCCCTATTAACCTACGTCTCTCAAAGGAAAGTAAATTTAACAGTTTCAATCCCGTTTCGTAAGGAATAACCCTGATCCCCTGTATTTTTTTAGTCATCCTGCTTTGTACTGATTCTAAAAGACCTACATCCTTCCTGTAATATAGGGACGAGAACTGCACGGCTTAGTGTAGATGAGGTCTGACTAGCGCCAAATATAACTAACATTACTTTGGGACTTCTACTTTTAACACTCCTAAAAATTCATCCTAATACCCAATTTGCCTCATTTTTGGCCTCTATGCATTGTTTACTTAGTTTTCTTAGACGGAGTTCAGATCTAACTGTAACTCCTAAATCCTTTTCGTACCCTGGACCTATCAGATCTTCGTTGTTTATTGTGTACCTACTGTGTGAATTTCTTCTACCTATGCTAAGTAATTTGCATTTGTTAATATTAAACTGCATTTGACATCTGTCTGTTCATTCGGTCATCCTTTCCAAATATACCTACAAGGCGATGGCATCCGAATCTCACCTAGCAGCAGCAGCAGCAGCAGCAGCAGCAAAACTAGCGGATGCTCTTTAACTTTTCAGTATCCAGTGCAATGGGAGCCACACCAAAATTTCTCGGTAGGACACATGAAAACATCATGAAGCAAACAGCAGCAGTCAAGGAGCACCAGAGCAGCAGCGTGCACGACAACTGCTACGTACGTACAACTTTCCACCTCTCTCGTAAAGCCAGCCTGGGCTCGCCTGGAGGAAGGGTTTGCACTCACTGCTATTTACCGTTCACTTACACTTTTAACTGCCTCGCATCACGGAGAGGTATCATCGGTTACGGGATGAACTTACCCAGAACAATTGTGATCAGAGATGCTCTTACCAAGTATTTGATAGCGGACGTTCAATAATAAATTGGCGGCGAGGGAAGCGAAACAAGATTCTAGAAGCAAGTTTTGTACAGGATAATTCTATTTTGTATTGAATCATTCCATGTTTAAGAACAATTTTACTAAAACTATTGTGTGTGTGAAAGTTATGTAGTGTTCAAAGAATAAGAATTTTTTTCATGAAACATTTACATTATGTGTATACAACATCAAAGTAACTTGAGAAATTAAACACTATTTTTCTCGCATTAATTACTATCACAATTAAGTGCAAAATGGAAAAATTCATCTTAAAGTAACAAAATTTTGCACCGCCTCGGCAATGAGCGAGTCACTACATACGCCTCCAAGACGCCTCGGAAGTCAACGCACCGTAAAATAAACCAACCTGCTGGTCCACCTAATCGTCAGAAATAAAAGATAAACTATTATGGGCATGTCATGGCCAGCGGTTTCCTGTCCACATCTGTGAGGTGAAAGCAGCGGCGCCTTTCCAATACTTCGAGATCACAGCAGACAGCATCTGTAATGCGTCTTCCTACTCTAAATAACTTTTGCGAGGACGATACCCTCCCGCAGCGGCCATCTTGGCTGGACTTAGTGGAAAATCATTCTGAGTATCAAGAACTTGACAGACTTGGAGAAAGCTCTCAACTCCTGCCGGTGTTGATAGCGAGTTAAAAGTGGGGACACGGATCACTGGCAGGAAATATGACGGTGAGGCAGAGACAAGTTTAAGTTGGCAGTAATAGCGATCGTGGATGCGATTCCTCCGTGATATCGCCACCCTGACTGCAAACGACGACAGACTGAAGTGCAAAGAGGCGGGATCTGACGGCTGCATGCGACTCCAGAAGACATTACAATGGCTCATTCAACAGGAATGATGTTGATGAAGAAAATCCACGATCACAACCACTGGTGAAGTTCAAGTCACTAAGTATTCCTCGTTTTAGATGCTCGCCACTCAAAAAGTAGTAAAAAGTAGTAGTAGTAGTAGTAGTAGTAGTAGTAGTAGTAGTAGTAGTAGTAGTAGTAGTAGTCAGTAGTAGTAGTAGTAGTAGTAGTAGCTAGCAGCAGCAGTAGTGAAGGCAGC
>NC_087171.1:4250766-4260766 GCF_035594125.1 Scylla paramamosain | reverse complement strand
AGCTCATGAGTATCTCCAAACCTGCTTCCCCGCCGCCGTCACTCGCTACACAAACCAGCACAAAGAAACACAAAGGAAGGACAAGCGGCACCAAACCTGTAAATTCTTCCGACTGTACGCTTATCATCTTGTCATAAATAAAAAAAATTTTAAAAAAATACCGCATAGTAAAGGAGATGCATATACAACTCCTCTATATTCATCATCATCATCATCATCATCATCATCATCGTCATCATCATCATCATCATCATCATCACTCTATGATTCCACTATCCTTACTCTGTCCCACCCAAATGTCACCTTCGCGTTTTTTTTTTTTTTTTTTTACACCAATCTAGTGCATTTTTTTTTTTTTTCACCTTTACACACTCATTGCAAACAGTATCAATCTTTTCATTTCCCAAACATTACGAAGTTATTTTTTTTTTCCCAAGATTTACTGAACATTTACTAAATATCTCTGACCACCTGATCAACGCGCGTAAACAAAGCTATAATTTACTTCAATCTTCAAGCACTCTCTCTCTCTCTCTCTCTCTCTCTCTCTCTCTCCTCTCTCTCTCTCTCTCTCTCTCTCTCTCTCTCGAGCATACGGACTGGATATGCAAACAATGGTGTCACTTTATCATTAATAATCCCATCTTCACAAGTACCACTGCTAACAATCAATACGGTCTCACTTAACATTAACACAAAGTCTTCCTTCTTACATCCTTTTATCACTATAGTTACTGTCTTCAGCTCCACTACCACTACCACTACCACCAGTACCGTCGCTTAACACCCTCCACTTGAATTCCTTCTGCGTCAGTCTATTATTACTGTGTCTTCATTAGCAACATTACTGAAAAAAAAGGCTTCCTTCTCACTTAGCAATACACACTAACACAAAATCTCCTATCCTTCCAACGGTAACCGCTTCCTACCTGTCCAACAGCGTCAATTATCACAACAGGTCAGTTTATTATTGATGTTACTGCATTCCACCAACACCACCGCGAGCCACCAACACCGTCACTCGACAATGTCCTCTGCACGAAACCCTCCTCCCTTTCTTGTCACGGCAACAACCCCCCTGTCTGCCCTTCCCTCGCTCCCTTCAGATTAAATTGACGGATCAGTTGCACCCCATTCCCTCCCCGCCACGCCTTGAAGCACGCCACTGGCCACCTTGATGGATGAGCCTTGCTACGTGCACCGCTATCTACAAACGTCTCTACAGGAATATATGACACGTTGAGAGAGAGGCTGGTTTCTGGAACGGGATATTACGTACAGCCAGTCTCTCCTCTCCCATCTTCCCATCTCTTCCCATCCCCTCTACTTCCCCCACCCTTGGATCAGCGCAACCCGCCATCCAAGATGCGACACAAAGGTGGTTGTTCACTGAAGGTAGAAAGTGTGACGCGAAAAGTTACGGAGTCCTGTGACAGGGAGCAATTTGCCGCCAAGACTCCTGAAATCGCAAAGACAATGGAAGAAAAAATACACGAGATTTGAGATTTACTATAATAATAACAATGCGAAAAAGAGAGAAAGGAGAGAAATGTATGTAGTAGTAGTAGTAGTACGTAGTAGTAGTAGTAGTAGTAGTAGTAGTAGTAGTAGTAGTAGTAGTCAGACGTCCAACCCTTCAGGAAGTAAACATTTCACGCTGGGAAGCAACAGAACGCTTGATTTCTGATCTTTCTAAAATTTCTGATTGGGTCAGAGCAAACTTGGTATTGTTCAATGCCTCAAAAACTCAATTCCTCCATCTATCAACTCGACACAACCTTCCAGACAACTATCCCGTCTTCTTCAATGACACTCAACCGTTCCCCTCTTCTACACTGAACATCCTCGGTCTGTCCTTTACTTATAATCTGAACTGGAAACTTCACATCTCATCTCTACCTAAAACAGCTTCTATGAAGTTAGGCGTTCTGAGACGTCTCCGCCAGTTTTTCTCACCCCCCCAGCTGCTAACTTTGTACAAGGGCCTTATCCGTCCATGTATGGAGTATGCTTCACATGCTGGGGGGCTTCCACTCATACTGCTCTTCTAGACAGGGTGGAATTAAAAGCTTTTCGTCTCATCAACTCCTCTCCTCTACCTGACTGTCTTCAGCCTCTCTCTCATCGCCGCAATGTTGCATCTCTAGCTGTCTTCTACCGCTATTTTCATGGTAACTGCTCTTCTGATCTTGCTAACTGCATGCTTCCCCTCCTCCCGCGGCCTCGCTGCACAAGACTTTCTTCTTTCTCTCACCCCTATTCTGTCCACCTCTCTACCGCAAGAGTTAACCTGTATTCTCAATCATTCATCCCTTTCTCTGGTAAACTCTGGGACTCCCTGCCTGCTTCTGTATTTCCATCTTCCTATGACTTGAATTCCTTCAAGAGGGAGGTTTCAAGACACTTATCCTGCAATTTTTGACTACCGCTTTGGACCCTTTTATGGGACTGGCATTTCAGTGGGCATTTTTTTTTTTATTGGATTTTTTTGTAGCCCTTGGCCATTGTCCCTCCTACATAAAAAAAAGTAGTAGTAGTAGTAGTAGTAGTAGTAGTAGTAGTAGTAGTAGTAGTAGTAGTAGTAGTAGTAGTAGTAGTAGTAGTAGTAGTAGTAGTGCTGATGATGATGCTGATGATGATGATGATGATGATGATGATGATGATGATGATGACGATGATAATAAATAATAATAATAATAATAATAACACTTTCTCAAGGATTCCTTTCAACATGTCACCTTCGCCTGCAAGCACACCACCCGGAATAGGAAGTGACGCCTCCACCCGCAGTCACGGTTTCGACTCCTGGCGACTCTACAAGCAAGTCGTTGATCCTGCCCGTGCTCTCCCTCACCTCCGCCTCACCTCTCCCTTCGTGCATCAGCAGCAGGAGGGTAACGGCGCACTGCTTGCTAAACACCCCCTCTAGTCACACACCACAGTACGTAATTCACACGCGCACGCACACTGGCATACACATACGCAACCACGCATGGCTTGCTCGCTCTCTCTCTCTCTCTCTCTCTCTCTCTCTCTCTCTCTCTCTCTCTCTCTCTCTCATCTCTCTCTCTCTCTCTGAGAAGGTGATATGGAAGTCAACACCCACAGTTGTAGATGAAGAATGGAGGGTATTTTCGTCAGCAAGTGCGCGCTTCCTTCCTTACTGATCACGCCAATATAATTATCCAGCAGAGAATGAACGTGTTCCATTACCCCGCACCGCACAGCAGTCTGACGGGACTCCCAGATCCATCCATCCAATGGCGCCGAGGCGTCCTCGTAACTAATTCAATTTTCCAAACAACAATCATTACGTTATATTTTCTGTATCTCTTGCTCACCAATTCAAAACTTATCGACGACAGCCATTGCAACTCACTAACGGTCACATTGATACAATATTTAGAATTCTGACATAAGACTAGGGTGCTGTCATAGTCTGTCTAGATCATGGCTCATTCTCACGCGTAAATTTATCGGACCATTTTAAATTCTAGCATATCTTGAAAATTTTTCCTTTACTAAATACCTGTAACACTGGATATTTCAGCGTTCACAACAAACTTTTCTTTTAGCTTTTCTGATCAACCTGCTCGATAAGACAGCTATTTTTTATTTGATAATTAAAAAACATGCAGGTCTTAATACTTCAAAATTAAATCTCTCCTGCAGTCATCCATATTCCACATACACACTTCCCGACCACTATTCCATCTTCGTCAATAACACTCAGCTGTCATCTTCATCTACAGCCACCACTCGCACTCCCCTCTACTAAAAACATCAAATACAAACTTCATATTTCAGTTCTTGCAAAATTACCTCCCGTGAAGTTAAGAGTTCTGAAATCGTTACTTCTTTCCCCTCGCAGATGTCATGTGGGATGTCTGTGAGCCTTGGCCGCCCATGCATGAAGGACAACTCTTATTTTGAAGGGAACTCCATTCACAAAACACTTTTAGACAGGGTGGAGACACAGGATATTCATCAACTCCCCAACTGTAACCTAAAAAGATTTTAAACAGCTTTCCATAATACTGCATCAGTTCATATTTTTCCCCGCTATCTTCACGGTTACTACTCCTCTCAACCTACTTGCTGCTTGTCTAATCACTGCAGACATCGTTACACAGGATTTACTACTCTTCTTCCCTATTTTTGTCCATATTAGTAGGGTAAGTATTGAATTGTATCTCCATCCACCTCGCCTCTCACTGATAACCTCTAGCGCACCCTCGACTCTATCGCTTTTCCTGTTTTCCACGACTTCAGTCTCACGAGAAGATCATTACTGACTTGTGTGACGGCAAGCTACAGAGAGAGAGAGAGAGAGAGAGAGAGAGAGAGAGAGAGAGAGAGAGAGAGAGAGAGAGAGAGAGAGAGAGAGAGAGAGAGAGAGAGAGAGAGAGAGAGAGAGAGAGAGAGAGAGAGAGAGTAAAACACACTGCATTGTTGACTGCTACAATGTGCCCATGCGGTTGTTGTTGTTGTTGTTGTTGTTGTTGTTGTTGTTGTTGTTGTTGTTGTCGTAGATGTTATTGACATTGGTACAGTAGAAATACAGACAAGATGGTGGCGTCAGTGGTCGTGGTGGTAGTGATGATATTGATAGTATATGGTAATGGTGGTGATAATGGTGAGGATAGTGGTGATGCATAGCAGTGATAGTGTTGAATGAGTTAGAGATGATTGGTGATAAAAAGGTTATGGTAATAAGGATGACAGTGGTGGTGATGATACAAGTAGTGATCGTGGTGATAACAATGATAGTGAAAGCGATGGTGGATGATGACGGTGGTGGTGATGGTGACTGTGATAATAGTGGTGGTGATGGCAACAGTCACTGCAGTGATGGTGATGGCAGTGATGGCGATGGTCACGTGACGACTGGTGGTGATGACAATGATGGTGATGACAACGGTTACCGTAATGATGGTGATGGCAGTGGTGGCGACTGGTGGTGATGACAGTGGTGATGGTGGTGGTGGCAGTGGTGATGGTGGTGATGGCAGTGGTGGTGACTCACGCTGCATAAAACACAAACAGGAAAAAAAATACGCGTTATGTTCCAGTTGCAACACCGTGATTCCGCCGCACACACACACACACACACACACACACACACACACACACACACCACACACACACACACACACACACACACACACACACAATAACCGAATGTCATAAAGTAGAGTTAATAACACCGCAATTATGTGCTCCATATTCCGTGTTTCTAGAGTGACAAAAAAATTATATGTGCATTAGTGTCAAAAAGCACCTCCCCAACCCACCCCCACGCACCCAACCAACTACTCACCCACCCAACCACCCACCCACACACACACACACACACACACATACACACACACACACACACAACCGGTAGCTAATATTATTCACTACTCTAGCCAAAGGTACACTGGCAATCAGAATATATTATGTATATGCTTTTATTGTACATAATTTCAATGAAAATATTCATATGTGCGAAAAATTCTCTCCCTCTCTCTCTCTCTCTCTCTCTCTCTCTCTCTCTCTCTCTCTCTCTCTCTCTCTCTCTCTCTCTCTCTCTCTCAACAAAAACATTCAAAACATTCACTAAAGGAGACATGAAACACACTTACAGAATAACACAGCAGGAAGAGAGTAAATGTTAACGGGAAGACAGATGCAACAGTCCTCCTTTCCCTCTCTTCCCCTTTCGCCTCCGCTCCATCCCTCTCCTTCTCCATTCCCTGCCCCCGCCATGCCTCGTCCCTCACCACCTCGCCCCTTCAACACCCCACAAGCGCCTGTCCCACCACAAGTGTCGATGCAACACACCCTCCCTTCCGTAAAGTAATTAACTCTCTCTCTCTCTCTCTCTCTCTCTCTCTCTCTCTCTCTCTCTCTCTCTCTCTCTCTCTCTCTCTCTCTCTCTCTCTCTCACTGATGAAGACGGACACTCCGTCCAACAAATTCTCAAAGTTTTCACACATGAGCAGGAGGAGGAGAAGGAGAAGGAGGAGGAGGAGGAGGAGGAGGAGGAGGAGGAGGAGGAGGAGGAGGAGGAGGAGGAGGAGGAGGAGAGGATACAAGTGCTTAAACAAACTAAAAAAAAAAAGTGAAACGAGAAAAATTTCTGCCAGGTACCACAATTTGTTTTACGACCTGTCTGTCTTTCAGTCTGTCTATCTGTCTGTCTGTCTGTCTGTCTGTGTGTGTCTGTCTGCCTGTCTGTCTGTCTCTGTGTCTGACAGTTGGCCTTTTCAGTTTATCTGTTTATCGTTATCAATCAGTCTCTGTCTGCACATACGTGAATGCCTTTCCAATTCTCTATTGTTCTTTTTGTAATGCCTATCACTCTGAACGGCTGTCTGCATGTCTCTTTGTACATGCCTATCTACTTGGCTGTCTGTCTAATCTGTCTGTCTATCGGCCTGTCTATACGTCTATGTTTATTTGTATGTATGTCTGCTTGTCTACCGTTTCTACAATGATTTCTTGTACGTGAATATTCTGTCTACGCGCACGTGTGATGTATGTACGTATGTATGTATGTATGTATATTAGTACGTAAGTACGTACGTATGTTCATATGTATGTTATGCAAGCGTACCCTTCTAGTTTGCGTGTGTCTGTAGCTACACTCAAGGACGTAGACCTCATCACGTGTAAGAACTGTCATTCACACACACACACACACACACACACACACACACCACACACACACACACACACACCACACACACACACACACACACACACACACACACACAGCGTAATCATAATGTTGACACAGGAGTATAATGAAAGGATCAGAGAGAGAGAGAGAGAGAGAGAGAGAGAGAGAGAGAGAGAGAGAGAGAGAGAGAGAGAGAGAGAGAGAGAGAGAGGGAGAGACATCAGTGTCTTGTCAAACTCCTGCGACAGACGCGGATGAAATTTTATTGGATTATCAATCTCTCTCTCTCTCTCTCTCTCTCTCTCTCTCTCTCTCTCTCTCTCTCCTCTCTCTCTCTCTCTGCATATTAATCTTAAGTTCTAAAATAATGAGAGAGAGAGAGAGAGAGAGAGAGAGAGAGAGAGAGAGAGAGAGAGAGAGAGAGAGAGAGAGAGAGAGAGAGAGAGAGAGAGAGAGAGAGTCCATTATAGTTAAGTTATTCCCGTCCATTTACATTGAAGCGGATTTAAACTTGGCTCCTCTTTAGCCCGACCCGCCTCCCCCCATTTTCTACAAAGTTTATTGACTCGTTTTCTGTGTTATATACTCCCACGTTTTCTCTGATAATTTACTCTGGGGCGGAAAACATGATTGTCGTCTGGTATGATTACTCTTCTGTACCATCCCTTGCTTTTTATCAGTAAACCTTATATAGCATGGTTTAAATTTTCTCTCTCTCTCTCTCTCTCTCTCTCTCTCTCTCTCTCTCTCTCTCTCTCTCTCTCTCTCTCTCTCTCTCTCTCTCTCTGCTTTTGTGTGAAACTCCCAGTCATTTTGAAGGTTAATTTATCAATATTAATTTTTCTTCCCCTGTTCTGTCTGTCTGTTATCTACACGACTGTTTCTACTATTCATCCTATGTGTGTGTATGCATGTGTTGTATGTATATATATTGGTGAAGTATTCCCTCGGGTTTAGTATTCTTTCTGCAACTTTTTTTTTCCTCTCTCTCTATTTTTAATGCTCTGTCACGCGTCCGTTATTTTATTCAATTTTACACAGTGCCACATAATCTTTCCACTTTCTACTTCCACGTACTGTTCCCATAAACGAAGAAATACGAGCAAGACTACCATGAATAAAAAAAAATAAAAAGAATGAAGAACAGACGATGGTTTTCGTAAAAATAATAATAATAATAATCTAAGAATAAAAAAACAATGAAAAGTCATATTCGTAAACAAATTGCCGTCAGTTTTAGCAATTTCTGGGTTTCTTGCTTCGACAAATTGTTCACTCACTGGTGTGGATGTCTTTGTCCTTTGCAGGGTGAGTGGCCTAAAATTCGCTTGAGTTTTTGTGCTTCCGATACGAAAACTGAGAAAAGTAGATTAGATTTCCCAGAAGTACAAGAAAGAGACCGACAATTTGTTTATGAAAGTGACGATAAGGAAAACAAAACACGATAGAAATAATAAAACAAAAAAAATAAAATATAAAATGAAATATATAAGAAAAATACACAAAAATCGTTGAAACTAAAGTAAACCTCAAAAAAAAAAGTAAAGTAAAAATAAATAGATACCAAACAAACAAAAAAAATATCAAAGCATACATATAAAAACAAAACAAAAAAAAAACTTACATAAAACAGCTAAAACAAAGCGGGGTTTTAGTAATGTGGTATTGATGCAGCGGCAGGATTTGGTGAGTGGCCTTGGATGTCGCACTAACTGGGAGAGCCGGGCTGGGATATCTAATTTTAATTGGTCCGCGGTTCAAATACACCCGATGCCCGAGCGTTGATTGGCCAGCCGGGTGATCTGCTCAGCCAGGTTTTGGTACATGATGAAAAATGGTTGCTTTTTCTTCTTTGATTTCATGCACAAATATCTCTCTCTCTCTCTCTCTCTCTCTCTCTCTCTCTCTCTCTCTCTCTCTCTCTCTCTCTCTCTCTCTCTCTCATACATTATATTTATTACTTTTCCAAAACAACACCCCTTAAACAGAAAAAGACACTGATTAAGAGTTCATTCAACACACACACACAAACACACACACACACACACACACACACACACACACACACACACACACACACAGGGTATATGGTGTGTTAAATGTTCTACTTTACCCATTTTATTCCTTCCCTTTGCTGGAGGCTGCCGCTGCGAGAGCTTCCGCTTATTCGCAATTTATAGAGTTCCCCACGCAGTATTTCACACATTTCCTCTTTATTTGAGATGAATCTTCCCCCTACCCCTTACCCCCTACCGCCTCTCTCTCTCTCTCTCTCTCTCTCTCTCTCTCTCTCTCTCTCTCTCTCTCTCTCTCTCTCTCTCTCTCTCTCTCTCTCACTCGTTGCTTCTCTATTCATATCCAAACAATGAAATAATATTCTTTTTATTTACAGGCGAATTAGATATATTGTCTTCTTGTTTCATACAGTTATGAAAAAGGTTTCTTCTCGTGTGTGTGTGTGTGTGTGTGTGTGTGTGTGTGTGTGTGTGTGTGTGTGTGTGTGTGTGTGTGTGTGTGTGTGTGTGTGTGTGTGTGTGTGTGTGTGTGTGAAAAGACGAATATATACCACAAAGTGGAGAGAGAGAGAGAGAGAGAGAGAGAGAGAGAGAGAGAGAGAGAGAGAGAGAGAGAGAGAGAGAGAGAGAGAGAGAGAGAGAGAGGAAGGGGTGGGGATAGGAGGGAGTAACAAAAAAAAAAAAAGGCAAGAGAGCTTTACGATGGGAAACTATTTTAGAATCCCCTTCGCGGAATCTCCAAGCGAGGCGAAGCAAGTGATTTCGCAGCCATCACATGCGAGGCGATGATTGATAGGCGGCGTGTGTGCGGGAAGCGGCAAGAAGGGGCCCACCAAGCAACACCACTACCACCACCACTAGCAGCCACAACCCACATTAGGAGCAGTCGTGAGGCCAGCAATGAGAGGGTGAAGGAATGAGGGCGGCAGAGTGATCGAGGGCAGATGGCGACAGCACTTCCTTGCGTGTAATACTTATAGAGAGTGACTGAGGAGTGTGATGTATGAGATTGGGCTGGGAAGGGAGGGAGGGAGGGAGGATGAGAGAGAGAGAGAGAGAGAGAGAGAGAGAGAGAGAGAGAGAGAGAGAGAGAGAGAGAGAGAGAGAGAGAGAGAGAGAGAGAGAGAGAGAGAGAGAGAGAGAGAGAGAGTCATCCATTAGTAGTAGTAGTAGTAGTAGTAGTAGTAGTAGTAGTAGTAGTAGTAGTAGTAGTAGTAGTAGTAGTAGTAGTAGTAGTAGTAGTAATGGAGGTAGTGATTTGTAGTAGTATTACTAGTAGTAGTACTAGTAGTAGTCGTAGTCGTAGTAGTAGTAGTCG
>NC_087171.1:4240766-4245766 GCF_035594125.1 Scylla paramamosain | reverse complement strand
TAATAACAGACGCTGTTATTAGATACAGACACCGATGATGCAACACACACAAAGCGCGACGAAAATAACACTCTACAAGAAAAACTGAACAAATACAGGGAGAGAGAGAGAGAGAGAGAGAGAGAGAGAGAGAGAGAGAGAGAGAGAGAGAGAGAGAGAGAGAGAGAGAGAGAGAGAGAGAGAGAGAGAGAGAGAGAGAGAGAGAGAGAGAGAGAGAGAGAGAGAGAGAGTGAGTGAGTGAGTGAGTGAGTGAGTGAGTGAGTGAGTGAGTGAGTGAGTGAGTGAGTGAGTGAGTGAGTGAGTGAGTGAGTGAGTGAGTGAGTGTGTGTGTGTGTGTGTGTGTGTGTGTGTGTGTGTGTGTGTGTGTGTGTGTGTGTGTGTGTGTGTGTGTGTGTGTGTGTGTGTGTGTGTGTGTGTGTGTGTGTGTGTGTGTGTGTGTGTGTGTGTGTTTCCGGCTTGACATCTTGCACAAATTTCATCCAAGTAACATATAATTAAGAAATAAGACAGCGGGGATTCATATTCCTGTTTCCACTCCACGTATCACCTATGGACTTGCCTTTTAATAAACATAACAGGCTGACTACCTTGTGCGGGAATATAATGAAGAGCACAGGAAGAGAGCAGGAGGAGGGGGAAAAAGACTACTACAAACACTTCTCTCCTCTCCTCTCTTCCCTTCTCTCCTCTCCTCTCTTCTCTTCTCTTCTCTTCTCTTCTCTTCTCTTCTCTCCTCTCCTCTCCCTTCTCCGTTTCTCTTGGCCTCTGAGACCACTGCGGATAAAAGCCCTGACTTCCGAGCACCATGTAAAATGCAAAAACCTGCTTACCACAATTTTATCTTTCCTCGCTTTTTGTTCGTACCCACTTATTGATCAGCCGTGCAGCAGGAGGAGCGGTCGGGTCAGCTACCAAGGGACGTGGTCGAACTTACGGCCGCGGATCAGTATCAGGGACGGCATCACTACACCACCACCACCACCACCACCACTACCGCCGCCACCACCACCACCACCATTACGTAAAATTACAGATACGTAAAACACCATATTTCAGCTTATTAATTTGTATTAGCAAGCAGCTCAGTTTTTTATCATATATTTTATCAAAAAGAAACAGAACTAAGATCTTTTCTATCAACATCTTTCATCTATCATGGTCAGCATTCCGATCTACGCGTTGCCATACTTCCGCTCAACAGTAAAATCTATCGGACATGGCGCAACCTGTCCGTCAAAGAAAAACAGAAACTGTGACCAAATTCCTCGCATTTAACGATAAAACAGGACAGGCCATTCTCTTCTATCAGTCAGTTATAACAACACACTAAGCATCTAAAATTACTTTCATAAACTTTTCGCACATCTTATTTACACTCGTGACAAAATGTGCGACAGTGCAAAGGCGTGGTATTACCAGTTTTTAGATAAAATGTAAAATAATGTATAAATGGGCGAATGCGTAAACGAAGAGAGACTTTGATGCGTTTGTCCGGCAGCTTATACAAGAGGCTGCTAATGCCAAGCTGCCTCTGCCAGGCCAAGCCAAGTTAAGCTCATAAGACCGGAAATTAATCCGGGAAGCCGAATATATTACCTCAACGAGAACCTGCCATTCAAACACTTAATGAGTATAAAATTTACAACAAGAAAATAATAAGCCACACAAGCAGCATGGAGGGAGACGAGAAACATACTGCAGTTACTCACTCATTTTCCAAACGCCAATTAACATTATGAATCGTTCGGTTTTCTCCTCAAGCTTAACAAACTGATCTGATTGAAGTCTGGAGTATAATTTCCAAAAACGTCACTGACACCAAGAGTGGCTGAGTGCCTACAGTCTTCTACTGCCTATCCCTCCATTGCTGCTCTGGAAAATCGTCTAGAGTGACCAAAATTAATTAATAAGCGTCTTACTGTTACTAGCATTCAAAGAGTTAAGATGCTTCCATTGTTGTAAATATTATGATGATGAGTAGCTGTCTCCATGGTGATCTTCCTCGACTGCATTCCAGACTCATCATAATCCAATCTCAAATACCTTCTCATTAAGGCAATCCCCATTCAAGTGGTATAATCCGCGGTGTGTTGGAGGGCAAGGGTCGTAGGTAGGGACAGAGGAGGCCGTGAGAGGAGACGGAGGCAATGGGAGTGAGGGACGGAGGGTTATGGGAGCAAAACATCTATACCCAAGGTTCTCGTCGGTCTCTTTGATGTTCCCTACACTTGCCAGAAAACCCGTATGATTCCTCCGTCGAGTTCACCTTCCCCCTACAAAGCCTTTACTCCCCTAGACCAGGAGGCGCCTCAAACGCTGTGTAGATGTACCCGTAGGGAGGTTCTGAATGATTCCAAGGTTTGCGAACACACAAAAGCAGGAGCAAATTTTAAGCGTGTGGCCTGAACCAGAGAGAGAGAGAGAGAGAGAGAGAGAGAGAGAGAGAGAGAGAGAGAGAGAGAGAGAGAGAGAGAGAGAGAGAGAGAGAGAGAGAGAGAGAGAGAGAGAGATTCAAGCGTCATCCTATGAGCAAACACAAATTGGAAGATAAGGATAAAGACCGTCACTGTTCAAGATTTTTCTTTTTTTTCGTCTGGCAGCGCAGTGCAGCTCACCTCCTCCACAAGGATAATGTGAACAGTTCTACTTTAGCTGTACATGTTCTGAATTTGCCATCTTGCTTTATCTTAACCAGATTCTTATAAAATTTACGAATGCACTTTTCATCACACTACAAAGAATTACGCAGAATAAAGGAGTTAAAAGAAAATAAAAAAATTCCGCCAGTGTTTTTTTTTTTTCAGACTGTATTAAGTTTGCGTTTTTTACACGTATTTAATTCCCCGTCAAGTTAATATTTTAAAACTATTTACTACCCGCTATCTAATATCTTAAGACCGACTACCTACAGTCTTTGAATATTTCCAAGACCGTTATCTGTTTGTCATGCTCATGTTTTCAAGACTTGTGTCAAGAAGGTTGTGTGTCCTCGATGTAGTGGCAGTCAAGGAGAGACCAGGACCCATAGCCAACCAAGCGCCTCTCCGCCGGATGGTTATGTGCAAGCTGGTATAATAAAAAAAAAAAAAAAGTGTATACAGCCCGACCATCCGTAGCGGCCTACTGAGAAAGAAACTGGTGTAAAGCCACGGAACAGCCAGTGCAGAGATAGGGAAGGTTGACGCCATACCAGGATTCCTTTCGTATGACATGTCTTTACCTGAGTGTGGAACATCACTGATACTGCCCTACCCTGCCCTACGTAGCTGACTGAAGACTGAAGCTTTAAGGGGTATGAACAAGCAGGGAAGACACCACTCCAGGCTTCCCTTCACAGGACGTGTCTACGTGGGACATGACTTTAATTGCCCTGCCCTACGTAGCTTAGTGAATGACTGCGTGACTGGTTAGTGATTTCAGTGAAACTTTCAGGGATAGGGACAAGAAAGGACACCATTCCAGGCTTTCCCTTTGTATGACAGGTCTCTACGTGAGTGTGGGACATCACTGTCATTGGCCTGCCCTACGTAGGTGGGTGATTGATTGAACGATTGATTGAAGCTTGACTGTTACCTTCACGCCGCACCAATCAGGTCAAATGTAGTGGAAGCTGCGCGAGTGGTTATACTGCACCCTGGTTACGGAAAAGGTCACCACTTCTATACTTGCCTTCTTGCTTTCTACTCAACGTGTTTGTCAAGTGGAACATAAGGTCACCTCGGCAGGAACTAATCGCCCTTGAACTTTCCGCCTCTCTAGTTTTGTTTGTGAAGAACATTAAGGGCACTTTCACTGCGATGTTTGTCCCTCAGTCTGTCTACACAAGCACAGGTCACTGCCCCTTCGAGGTAAGAGGAACATACCGCGCCGAGAGAGAGAGAGAGAGAGAGAGAGAGAGAGAGAGAGAGAGAGAGAGAGAGAGAGAGAGAGAGAGAGAGAGAGAGAGAGAGAGAGAGAGAGAAAATAACCACACACACACACACATACGGACAGACAGACGGACATTCCCAGAAACAGAGAATGAAGGACACAAGCAGAAACAGATAGACAAAGTGACAAATATAGATACAAACAGACAGACAGACCGACAGATAAAAGACAAAAAGGGTAGGAGATGAGGCAGCCTTCACACACACACACACACACACACACACACACACACACACACACACACACACACACACACACACACACACGGGAAGACACCACCGGGGAAAGAGGAAGGGAGGGCAAGGAAGAGGAGAGAACGTTCACTCAGTTTAACGCTTCCGTTAGGCCGGGGCTGAAGAAGACCATTTACCTACAACTTACCGCCGACATGAGAGAGCACGACTCGTATTACCCAAACGAGAGCACTGCCTTGCCGCCCCATACATACTTCCATAGCACACAGGGGACAGCACACAATACAGAAAGATTCCTTGCCCTTAACCACAGCAAGGCCCGCACTCAGAATCGCTTTTGCTCTTTCACAACTATTTTACAAAGGCCACAGAGATGCTTAGGCGGATTCTCAAGAGTGTTTCTCGTGTTAATAATGTAGATTTCTTTGTTAATATGTCACTAGAACCGTAAAAACACCCTTAAAAATCCGTATAATTTCAGCTGCAGCTTTTTAATGTAGAGGACGTGGAGCGCAGACGTGTTTCAGAATACAACAGGTCACTTCCAGCTCGGTACAGGTTATCCCGAAAAGCCTACACAGTTCATGAGGGACGATGGTCTCCTGCATGGGCTGTCTCGTGGCCTCCAGGCGCTCACACCACACCGCCACAGGACAGCCGGGACTGAAATGCGCCTCCCTCTCGAGCACCCGACTCCAGGTTTCAAAGGCGATGATTCATTTCCTTTCCAGAACATCTTTCTCACTATTCTAACTCGCTTCTCGCTTCCCTCCTGCTATTCGTTTTCCTCCTCCTCCTTTTTCCCTTTCTTCTCATTCCTCCTCCATCTCATCTTCCTCACTATTCTAAAGCCGTTTCTCACTTTCCTTCTGCTAC
>NC_087171.1:4210766-4223266 GCF_035594125.1 Scylla paramamosain | reverse complement strand
CTCTTTACACCACTTCGTCATAATCTTCCCTAGCAACAAGCTTCCTCTTCTTATCTATCAGTTTTCGAGTACGGCCACTTAATTTTTTTACTCCCATGTCTTGTAGCATTATCATCTCTCATCACTTTCCTGCATTTCTGCACGACTTTTCTGAAAATTTATCATGTCTTCTCGTTTTCTTCTTTCTTTCAATGAGGGAGATTTATCATAGCCTTCTTTTCTTAGCCCTTCCTCGTAACTTGGGTTTCCTCACGCTACACGTTCATTTTGCTTCTTTCTGCTGCTATTCTGATCTTCCTCTTATTGTAACTTCTGTTCTTTGGAGTAACGCGACCGTTCTCTATAAGGAACGTCTTTGTATCTTCAATTGTGGTGTTCCTGATGGGCTGTACTGGAATGCGAATAGGTATTAATCACCTGTATAATGACCTCACATATGATCAACTGTGTGATTTTATGATTTCATATTTTATTTATCTATTCTTTATTACTTTTCTTGTTTATGATTTTTTTTTTATTTATTTACTTATTTAATTCATATTATCCAAGTTCCTCCTGTCTGACAATAATAATCTAGCCTTACCTTACGCCTCGTTGACAGCACAGTTCTGAGCGGAATATAATCTCCGAAATCGAGCTATCTAATCAGGTTGTCAGCACTTTAAGGTTCATGCTGTACATTTCGCTTACGACAGATCTTGAGATTTTAAAAGCAACAAACATGTTCATTAACTTTTGGATTTACTGACATACTAGAACATTCAGACTGCAATGCCGTCACCAAAACTGGACCCGGCACAGCATCCTGGGGCACGCCGCCCGCCATCCTTCTCCGCACACACCATTAGTTCATTAATACTCCATTCCCTCGTCTTCTCTTATTGTCTGAAACTGTCATGAATACCTGCTACTTACTAATAGCTTGTGTGTGTGTGTGTGTGTGTGTGTGTGTGTGTGTGTGTGTGTGTGTGTGTGTGTGTGTGTGTGTGTGTGTGTGTGTGTGTGTGTGTGTTTTACAATGTTCGATTCACCTAGTTTATTTCAAGGATTATACGCCACACTAATGATGAAACTTCCCTAAAAAGAATGGGTTGCAATGTTCTGTCTCTTGATTAAAAAAAAAAAAAGTCACAGGAAGGAATTGGTTCTCAGAGTGGTAGATGAATGGAACAGACTCCGTAATTAAGTTGCTAATGCGGAGTCATTAGAAAGCTTTAAAAAATAGGTAAATTCATGGATGAAAATTATACTTAAAAATAGGTCGGAATATTTCATGCAGGGACTGCCACGTGTGGGCCTGGTAGCCTCTTGCAGCTTTCCTTATTCTATGTTCTTATATTCTTTAATACTTCATCATAATTTTCTTTCATAAGTCATCCTCATCTTTCTTTTCGAGTCTGACTACTTGATCCTGTGGCTGCATGTGCTGCAGTTTCCTGTAAACCTTTTGGTACTATGTCCTCTCTTCTATCCCCACCATTTATGTTATCAAGTACCACAGATCTTTCTCCACAAATATCGACATCTTTTTCTTTCCTTAAACAAATGAGTGAGCACGACGTACTTTAAAGTGTACTCTGTATCTCGCCCACTGAAATACTCTGCTAATCACTGTATTTTCCTTCCCTCACTGTTTCGCAATCTTCTCACTTGCACAAAATTCTGTTGTGACTTTCCCTTCACGGTTTCCATTGTGCAATATAAAAACATCCCCACCTCCTGTATTCACGTGGATAAACATCACCCTGAAGTGATCCAAGATCGTGTGGTAAGCTCGCGTGTCGATCCGTCAAAACATTCGCCGTGAAGGGAAAGAAAAAAAGAATAAATATAAAAAAGCGCATGAGTGAATAGAACATCGCGTGTCACTCCACCTAAATATTCACCAAGAAAGTTTCAAAGCAAAAAGATAGAGAAAAGAAAAAAAAAAGTCAATAACGTAAAATATCTGTACACTAGAATGGAAATTTGATACCATTTCACACACACACACACACACACACACACACACACACACACACACACACACTAAGATAACTGGAAACTCTCAGGGCAGGAGTTACATCCAGGGTGGTGAGTGATTAGAGGCATTGAGGAATCGTGGGCGGCGAAGCGTCCTCCCTCCTATTGTTAAACTTGCAATGGGAGAGATACCGAGCTTGAGCCTCAACCCTGAAGCCCCGGTGAGTCATTCGAGCATCTCTTGAACCAACACACACACACACACACACACACACACACACACACACACACACACACAAAGCCAAAATGACATTAACAGCACACGGATATTTGCCGTTTTGTGATACCATAGCCAAAAATCGAAAAAAAAACTTCCGCATTTGCTTGTGTTTCAGGTTTTCTTCTGAAAGTTAGATTTTCTGATCTGAAAGGCTGTTAGATTTTGTAAGGATGCTTGAAGATCAGTGGACTGAAGATTGAAGAACACCAAGTACAATGAGTTAGATCAGCAGCGATCCACAAGTCCTAGTGATGATGATGGACAGTGAGTGAAGGTGTAATGCTCCACTACCTTTAATGAGAGAACTCCGTGACGACTCGAGGAATTAATCACTTAGTTCTGCCGGGTGAACGTGCCACCGATAGAGTTTAGCAAAGTCGAATAAACAAAAAAAAATGCTGCTGCTGGTAACACGAAGGCAACGAAGGATGACTGTCACATTTCCACCTAAGGATATCTTACGACGGGTACGAATAAATTAAGTCACCATCTTTGGAACCACAATATTGAAAAAGACAAACAAGTGCACAAAAAGGAACAGTTAATTTTTTTTTTTTTCGAGTATCATGTCAAGGAAGGAGGATAAAGACATGCAACCCACGCAAGTTTCATTGAAAGGAATAAAACCATAAAATAATAAGCGTGAAAATTACAGGTAAAGCCTCTAACTAACGACGACCCAAACAGGTAAAAACACGCTCTAATAAAAACGTGAATTACTTCCGAAGGCAATAAAAGCTGAGTTACTAGCAAAGAGAATAAAAACCTGATAATAGGCGTGAACAAAACACAATGGCCAGCTAACTAACGAAGCCCCGAATAGAGAGGAAATAAAAAAAAATAAAAAAAACACGCGGGTAACGAACTCTAAGGCACCGATGAGGTTTTCCAGGAATCCAGAAGCATGCCGGACGCTTCCTACTAAATAAAATGTCAATCCATCACGTGTCACCTCAGTCAAGAAAGTCATGCAGAAAATCACGCTTTTAATATAAGAATTTTTCAATCAAAACGTTATTTTGCTCCCGCATTTTCCACACGAGTCTGCTTCGGTATTTCATAATGCGGTACTTTATTACACTACTATTCCTCCTTTTTTGTTATTTATCAACGTTGCCGCTAAATCATCATTATAATCAATAACTGCGGCAATACAGTAGTAGTAGTAGTAGTAGTAGTAGTAGTAGTAGTAGTTGTTGTTGTAGTAGTGTTGTTGTTGTTGTTGTTGTTGTTGTTGTTGTTGTTGTTGTTGTTGTTGTTGTTGTTGTTGTTGTTGTTGCTGCTGCTGCTGCTGTTGTTGCTGTTGTTGTTGTTGTTGTTGTTGTTGCTGCTGCTGTTGTTGCTGCTGCTGCTGCTGCTGCTGCTCCTGTTGTTGTTGTTGTTGTTGTTGTTGTTGTTGTTGTTGTTGTTGCTGTTTTGCTGCAGTAGTAGTAGCAGTAGTAGTAGTAGTAATAGTAGTAATAGTAGTAGTATTACCTATTAACAGCAGCAGCAGTTGTTATATCACGTGGGGAAGGGTGAATGAGGAGTATCACAAAAATCGAAGAAATAGCAACAAACCCATTGACCATTACAAAGGTGTTTGGATAAGCGACACTACCTGATCCAAATTAAGAAACGTAAGGATAGCAAAGACGAAGACTTCCTATCGCCCCCCCGGTAACCCGCCCAGCTAGCCACCCTCCGCTCCCTCGTGGCCTGACCGACAGGAAAGGAAGAGATACCACACTCAAAAGACGAGGAGGAGGAGGCGGGGAAAAAGAAGAACAACAACAAGAACAAGATGATGATGATGATGATGATGATGATGAGGATGATGATGATGATGATGATGATGATGATGAGGAGGAGGAGGAGGAGGAGGAGGAGGAGGAGGAGGAGGAGGAGGAGGAGGAGGAGGAGGAAGACGAGAATGAAAACGAGGAGGAGGAGGAGAAACGAAGATAAGGACGAAGACGAAGACGTGGATACAAAAAAAATAGGAGGAGGAGGAGGAGGAGGAACGGCAGCAGGGACAGTACCAGGAGAAGGAGCAGAAGGAGAATCGTGTTGGCGGTGGGTTGGCGTGGGGTCGTGTGGGACAACAGTATCGGTGGCTGAGTACAATTTCGGTCGGCAGCAGCAGCAGCAGCAGCAGCCAGAGGGACGCCGGGCGGGTGGCGTACACGAACACACACGCCGAAGCCAAACAAATCAAACCTGACGCATAGCTCACTAGGGGGGCGGGAAGGGGAGGAAAAAAAGTTCAATAACGCGGAGTAGTAGTGCGTGGTGGTGGTGGTGGTGGTGGCTTCAACTGACGAGGAGGTGCTGGTGGTGGCGGCAGAACCTACATTGAGGAATTCGCTCGAGTTGTCACTGTGACTCGTTGTACGAGTATGATATGACTTCCCACCCTTTCATTTTTTTCTATTTTTTTGTTATTTCGTTTCATCTTTTTAGAATAACTGAAATCAGACACAGAACCTATTTTGGAGTGGGCAAAATTAGTCTAGATTATGTAATGTTACGTTAAGCTATGTTGGGCTAGGAGACGTTAGTTTATGATAGATTACAATTAAATTCGGGAACAAGTTAAACATAGAGCTTTTAACGTACGTATTCTCTCTCTCTCTCTCTCTCTCTCTCTCTCTCTCTCTCTCTCTCTCTCTCTCTCTCTCTCTCTCTCTCTCCCATGTAGTTATCTAACCTAACCTATACTAACTCGTCACTGAAATAGGCTGGTTGAACTTAAGGTGCACCAACTCTCTTTTCAACACTTATTAGCTACATCAGAAAGCTACATAAATATTTTTAATTTTATCTTTAATTTACTTTTTTTTTTCTTTTTTTTACTGCGGCAGGCGCCTTAAGACTCTTGTTGCGGGGTTTCTTGATCACTTTTTTGCTTAGTATCATCCATTAACACATGCTTGGTTAGGCAGCGTTGGTGACACATGCTGAAGAGGAGGAGGCAGTTTTATAAGTATGGTTTTATACAGTGTGTATTTTTAACTCAGTCTTCCGATGAGAATACAGAGTGGCAGCAAACTCGTCTATATGATGTGATAGGCGAGAAGCATTAAAAAAGAAAAGAAAAATTAACGAATGCTTTTGTTTAAATATACAAATTCATTATACACGGTACGATGTTTACATTTACCACCTCATGCCAACCATGCCAAACCATACCCAACCCACAGCACAACACTACCATACCACACAGCACCATGCCAAACCATACCCAACCCACAGCACAACACTACCATACCACACAGCACCACGGCAAACCATACCCAACCCACAGCACAACACTACCATACCACACAGCACCACGGCAAACCATACCCAACCCACAGCACAACACTACCATACCACACAGCACCACGGCAAACCATACCCAACCCACAGCACAACGTTACCATACCACACAACACCACAGCAAACTATACCCAACCCACAGCACAACGTTACCATACCACACAACACCACAGCAAACTATACCCAACCCACAGCACAACGTTACCATACCACACAACACCACAGCAAACTATACCCAACCCACAGCACAACACTACCATACAACACAACACCATGCCAAACAATACCCAACCCACAGCACAACGCTACCATACCACACAACACCATAGCAAACTACACCCAAGCCACACCACCACCACCACACCATACCGTCATACAAAACTATACCACACACCACCACAGCAAACCACACAAAACAAAACCACATTAACACCATTAACATCACACAACACGGGAGATGACAACCGTAGCACCACACCACAACATCACAGCAGCACCACACCATCATAACACCTCACACCCAAGCAACACCAGTTCACCACACACCATTACTATTTATAAAACCCACAAAAAGACAAATTGAACACGAAGCTGAGGTTTCCTTGTGGTTGACAAGATGCATCACCACAACATGCCACGCCTCGCCGCGCCCTCACTAGTCGATGGATCATGTTGCAGCTATCCCCCCTCACCCCTCCCCCCAACACACACATACCCACCCGCACTGTTCACCCCCCACACAACCCACCCGCACCGCACCCACACAACCTCACCTGCTCGGTCCACCACGCCACACACCACTGCCTCAACACGCCCCACTCGCTCAGGCCGCCACGTCACACATCCCAACCCTGATCAAGAGGAAGCGTGTCCAAGGGTCTATCTTTGTACAGCATGGGCAGCCAGACCCAGGAGACCCTCGCCCCGCTCATCACCCCTTCAAATAATCAACCACTTCCCCCTTGTATGGGTTGAGGCAGAGTTGGGACAGCAGCACCCCAACGTGAACAGCAATACATCACACATCGTATGTTTACATGAACATAACGACACTAGTCAATATATTTTTTCTGCATTTTTTTTTTTTTACTTCTTTTAACAGACTCTAATGGAACTTGTCTATGTTTTCAAGTGAGTTTTCAATTATTCTAGCGACAGTTTAACAAGTGTAGTCTACATCAGTAAGAGACAAAAGCATCCATGAGAATCCGACTATTCATTTACTAAGACTGAAAATAGTTCCAATGAAAGGCCAAAATGTTGCTGACTACGGCCCACTGTCTTTCACCGTCTACAGTGATTACGGTGGTTTCTTGGAGCGCCAATGCATTAAAAAGAAACTAAACACAACACCTACATACCTTTTTACGTGCAGACTGCAAATAATTTGGGTCTGAAGCTGCTTGAACTCTGGTGGTCTTTTAGAAAGCATAAGGATGGACCTAGGTATGTATATCTAGATCTATTTATCAATTTTTGCCAACTCTGCCAACATTAAGTCATTGTTCTTCAGTTATTTTTATTCTATATTAACGTTTTCACTATTTCTTTAATCATTTGTGAAGCCGCTGTATTGCAAGACACAACGTCCATCCACCGATGGTTATATCTAGCATACTGTTGGGTTTAGGTTACATAAACACTCGAGATGAAGCTTGCTGAAACAAACCACTAGAAACTGTTTTACACTAACACATTTTCGTCTTTCCACCAAGGCATTATTTATACTTCAGAGAGAGAGAGAGAGAGAGAGAGAGAGAGAGAGAGAGAGAGAGAGAGAGAGAGAGAGAGAGAGAGAGAGAGAGAGAGAGAGAGACAGACAGACAGACAGACAGACAGACAGACAGACAGACAGGCAGACAGACAGGCAGACAGACAGAGAGAGAGAGAGAGAGAGAGAGAGAGAGAGAGAGAGAGAGAGAGAGAGAGAGAGAGAGAGAGAGAGAGAGAGAGAGAGAGAGAGAGAGATAGAGAGAGAATCACGCACAAGCTTCTCTCATCAAGATATTGTTGGCTTCATCTTCCAACAATAACAATCATATTTCTACCATGAGGATAACTAGATTCTTACATCGTACACTATGAAATACAAGAACGATCAAATTCCAAACAACGATGAAAATAAAAAAAAAACGAAAATTAATGCACGAAGAAATAACAAAGGCAAATACTAAAGTTTGCCTGTCTCCTCCAGCAAGACTTTTCCTCCTCCCAGCTGCTTTCCGTCTCTTCACATGGGTCATATTCGTTCACGTGTGCAGCAACGTTCCCACATATGAAGGTTCAATTCACACGGTCCTAAATTTCTATGGTTACTGACCTTATTAACTTAAAGTGCCTTATCTCTCCTACCCTCGCAGCCTCTCTACGCACACAAGACCTACTCGGTCCACTTTACTAAAACAAGGGTTAACCAGTATCTTCACTCTTTCATCCCTTTCGCTGTTAAACTTGGAACTATTCCTATTTCTGTTTTCCTCCTATTTAAAACTGGAACGCGAAAAAAAAAATCTAATACCTCAAGACACTAAAGTGGCCATCTCTACCATTTTTTTACGGCGCTGTAGTAATAGCACTAGTACATATGATAACAGCAGTAGCAGCAGCAGCGGAAGTGGCTGAGGGGAGGGGGAGATCAGCAACAACAACAAAAAAAAAAAAAATGAGACGCCGGCGACGATGATGATAATGAATGAGAAAAAAAAAAAAATCAGCAAATCACGAAACAGGAATGTAAGTACCCACACTGGATAAAATTAAAATACATTCTAGCAGCAAACAGTAAAAATGAGGCACCTTCGCCAGCGGACAGTAACAATAACACCTTCGCCAGCAGACGGCAACAATGACAGCAGACTCATAACACAGTAATATATATTTCCGAACCATGGTCCCACATCGACCACCAATCGTGACAGTCGTGAACATTCTTTTCATAAACTTCCCGTCAGAGTCGTAGTGATCCTCTTAGCAATCACAATCACAATAGTGGCGCCAAGCGGGACGAGCAGCTGATGTTGAACTTGCCGTGCCCTTGGGCTATATACCCACTGTTCACCAGCCACTCTCGCGTCCAGGAAAAACAAAAAGTGTGTGTGTGTGTGTGTGTGTGTGTGTGTGTGTGTGTGTGTGTGTGTGTGTGTGTGTGTGTGTGTGTGTGTGTGTGTGTGTGTGTCTGCGCAGGTAAGGAAGAGAAATGCTGTTGATTTTAGTACCTATGTATGCACCAGTCCTCAACCCGAAGTCCACTGCTGATATATTTCTCTAGAGTAAAATTACATCCATTACTGAATGTGCTCTCAAAATCTTCAGTAAAACCAGTAGAACATAAGGCGTTATTGTGGGTGTTCAAGTTGTTGTTGTTGTTGTTGTTGTGGTTGTGGTTGCTGCTGCTGCTGCTGCTGTTGCTGCTGCTGCTGCTGCTGCTGCTGCTGATGCTGCTGCTGCTGATGCTGTTGCTGCTGTTCCTGCTGCTGCTATTGCTGCTGCTAAACTAAAAATGTACGTATTAGCCTTTGTTGTCTGAGTGATGCGCTCCGAATATCCGTGACTTCTGTTTAACCATCGTTTTGCTTGCATGATTTTGTTTATTTTATTTTATTTTATTACCTACTGTAGAAGAAATAAACTGGTCTATGTATATTATAACGTGAATGCCATTTTTTTTTTTTTTTGTATTGTATTTATCACATGGGAACTTTTTTTTCGTATGAAATAGGCCTCCCAACACACAATTTTCATTCCCCCACTAAGAAAAAATCATGCCAAACCACAGTTGAAAAAAAATCAACAGTACCGTCTTTTTCTTTTTTATTCTAGAACGAGAGGGAAAAGTTGCAAATAAATAGGTGAATACAGAACTTTCCATCTGTGGTGGTAGTGATGCTAAACGCTTCTTACTAACCTGAAGACTCTACAACGATACTTCTGGAGATTGAACGTGACTATGATGACCAAGAGCTGCCTCGAATGTACTTTGTCGTCCATGAAGAACATAAGAACAAGAGAATAAGGGAAGCTGCAAGAAGCCATCAGGCCTACACGTGGCAGTTCCTGTATGAAACACACCTACCTATTTCCACCTATCATCCCCATCCATAAATTTGTCTAATAATCTTTTAAAGCTCCCTAGTGACTCAGCACTAACAACCTGATTAGACTGAATCCGTTCCATTCATCTATCACTGTTTGAAAACAATTTCCTTCCTATCTCTTTCCTGAACCTAAATTTTTGAAGCTTGAACCCGTTATTTCTTGTTCTATCCTGATCACTTATTCCGAGTTTCGCTTACGTCCCCCATGTTATAACCCCTATACCAATTAGACTTCTATCAGATTCCCTCTAAACCTATGTCTCTGAGTATGATGATGATGATGATGATGATGATGATACTCTAACTGCTACTACTAAATTTATGGGTGGGGATGATGATAAGAAGAAATAGGCATGTGTAAGTCTAATGGTTTCTTGCACCTTCCCTAGTTTTCTTATGTTCTTATGTATTAAAGATGTTACTCTAGCTCCTACTACTGTTGCTACTAATGATGATGATGATGATACTGCTGCTGCTACTCTGCCTACTGCTACTATTATTCCTATTGCTACTGCTAGTGATGATAATGATGGTACTGCTACTCCTCCTCCTCCTCCTCCTCCTCCTCCTCCTCTACTACTACTACTACTACTACTGAACAAGTAATATTACTACTACTAGTGCTAGTGATAATGATGTTACGACGACGACTAACCTCAATGATGATAATAATAATTATAATAATAATAATAATAATAATAATAATAAAATAATAATAATAATAATAATAATATAAAGACTTTTCCTACCAAGAGTATCATCGTCTACAGAAGGGAACACAAATAACAAAATCAGTCTACACAATCCCAGCGAGACGAGAAACTTTTATGGTAAATTAGCCGGAGAGCGAGAGAGAGAGAGAGAGAGAGAGAGAGAGAGAGAGAGAGAGAGAGAGAGAGAGAGAGAGAGAGAGAGAGAGAGAGAGAGAGAAATTGTATGAAAAAAAAAAAAAACTTGGTGAGATCGAGAGAGAACGAGGCAAGGAGATGGAGGGTGTGGGGAAAGAAAGAAAAAAGACGACATGAAGGGGGAAAATAAAAAAGAAAAAGAAAAGAGAGCGATGAGAGCAATAGAAAGAAGGTGGGGAGAGGGAATGATGTGTGGCAGTGGTGGTGGTGGTGGTTATGATAGTGGTAGGGGAAAAGAAGAGGAGAAATAAAGAAAGGGAGGGAGGAAGGGTGGAGGCGGAGAAAAAAAGGTGGAAAACAAAACAACCAGAACGGAAATCAAGGTTGTTATTCTCCCTCCTCCTCCCCCCCTTCTTCCTTCCTCTCCTCCTCCCCCACCCTAACCGGTATTTATGCTTTAAACTTGTCTTCATTGACCTATATTAGAAAGCTGCAAAGGCGAGCACGAGAGAGAGAGAGAGAGAGAGAGAGAGAGAGAGAGAGAGAGAGAGAGAGAGAGAGAGAGAGGAGAGAGAGGGAGAGAGAGAGAGAGAGAGAGGAGAGGAGAGAGCGTTTGTTTACTTCCCATAGTCAACATTCTCTTATATAACAAAAACTAATACTCACAAGGCATATATTTGAACGTTCTCGCCGCCTTGCAATGTTTGTCTCTCCCTTTCTCACTTCCACCCTCCCCTTTCCCTTACTCCCCACCCTCCGTAACCACCACCACCACTCCTGCCACAACAGTTCCTTCCACCACCAAGGAGCTTCTCCCGTCCCACTGTCTTGTTAATACGTAGATGTATAACACCCGCATGCGGTCCACGATCTGGATAATAGTATACTTGTGTGTGTGTGTCTGTGTGTGTGTGTGTGTGTGTGTGTGAACGACAACGTGCTATGTCACCGGCTTGTCAAGACAGAAGAATGTTATGTTGACACACACACACAAACACACACACACACACAAACACACACACACACAGAGAGAGAGAGAGAGAGAGAGAGAGAGAGAGAGAGAGAGAGAGAGAGAGAGAGAGAGAGAGAGAGAGAGAGAGAGAGAGAGATCCACCACCATTCCAGCATGGCGAAGAAAAACAAAGCGCCAAGTACAACAGTAACAATAACACCAACAATGCCAATAACATATGACATCAACCCATTATGCAGACGTCACTCTTCCCACCTGAAGCCCAACACTCGTCTGCCACCCTCACTAGCCCGCCCGCAACCCGCCGCCCACCACTCCAAAAGACTTCACAGCCAGCAAGCAGCACACACGCTCACACACACCGCCACTGGGACCCACTCACCGACGGAGGCTGACGGGCCGGCAAGGTGGGTGGCAGGGTGATAGCAGCAGCGCCCACACCCTGTAAATGGTCGGGTATCCTTTAGAAACACGCCCGAACCGAGTCTCCGATCTGTAGACGCGGCGACCCTCCACACCCCTTCCACTGACCGAGAGAGACTGTAGGCAGACGTCATCCGCGCTCGGCTCTCAGCTGAGGGAGGGAGGGAGAGAGGAAGACGAGGTGGAGGAGGAGGAGGAGGAGGAGGAGGAGGAGGAGGAGGAGGAGGAGGAGAATGAGGAGGAGAAGGAGGAGGAGGGAGGGGCAGTGAGCCGCGCATTCGCAGTGGGTAAGGGAGGGAGAGTGAGACAGTGAGAGCCCCTCCACTCTCACTGCCGCTCAGCTACCCTACCGCCCTACCAAAGCCTCGACGTTTAGCCGGGTGTTATGTTCGCGACACACACACATACGCACGCACACATACACATACACGTGATGCTCTATGATACATACTACATGCATTCACGGATATACACCACACGTAATACATACATAGTCTATCAAGATATGAAACGTCACAATGTAATGAAATAAACTCAAAACACACACACACACACACACACACACACACACACACACACACACAGGGGATGGAAAAAAGAAACAGAAGGCAAATATAGCT
>NC_087171.1:4200766-4205766 GCF_035594125.1 Scylla paramamosain | reverse complement strand
CTTAAAGCTTAGCTCGTCACTGCCACCACCACCACTACCACCATCACCACCACTCCCACTGCCACCTCCACTAACAAAATACCACCACCACCACCAACAGCAACAACAACATCAACAGCAACGTTATCACCACCAAAACACCATCATGACACTTCCTTCACCATCCACCACCACCACCACCACATCACCATGATGATGATGATGATGATGATGATGATGATGATGATGATGATTGATCATCATCATCATTATCATCACAGAAATCACTATAGTCGTGCAATCCAGAGAGAGAAAGAGAGAAAGAGAGAGAGAGAGAGAGAGAGAGAGAGAGAGAGAGAGAGAGAGAGAGAGAGAGAGAGAGAGAGAGAGAGAGAGAGAGAGAGAGAGAGACATGTCACCACCCTATCACCCCCACAGTGCCAACACCACCAACCCGAACTTCATGCATGGCTAAGTAAACCACACACACACACACACACACACACACACACACACACACACACACACACACACACACACACACACACACACATACACACACACACACACACACACACAGCAAAGTGGCCACAGACAATACAAATGTCCCTAAATTGACCCAGGAGATGAATCAACAGTCCTGCAGATTCACAGCGAGAGAGTGGGAGAGTATGAAAGGAGGACTGGGAGGGGAAAGGAAGGAGGAGGATAGAGATTCGAAAAAAAAAAAAGCAGAAAGAGAATAGAAGGAACGAGTAGTGTGGGAGAGGTAAAACAGGTAAAAGAAAAGGTGGAGGGAAAGAAAGATAATAAGAAAGTAAAGGGGAAGAGAAGTCCTTGAATGACGAATGAGGAAGGGAAAGAAATGGAAGTTGAAAGGAAGGGAGGAGGAACAAGAAAAATACCAGCAAAAAGGGAATGAAAAAGGAAAAAAGAAATTAAAATAAAAAATATCGACGCATGACGAATATATACGTAAACACCAGTAGGAGGAGTCTCTCTCTCTCTCTCTCTCTCTCTCTCTCTCTCTCTCTCTCTCTCTCTCTCTCTCTCTCTCTCTCTCTCTCTCGTACAGACTTTTCCTCGTGCTAATAACCTTTTAAAGTGAGTAACATGAGGAGGCACTGGCAACCAAAATTCCTAGACGCTAGAGATGTGGGAACAAATATCAGCTGGCCAGAACTATACAACATTTGCGTGCCGATCTTTCCAGGAACTGAGAATGGTGTGTTAAGTGGAACATGATGCCAGCCAACGCGATGAAATGCAAAGCGGTGCCCATCAGCTCTGTTATGCTTGCTCTTCGTGTTAATTGCTTGTACGAAACGCTGAATTCAGGCCACGATCTTGTAAAAGCGTGTGGGTTCTAAAAGCAGGGCAACGGGTGTCAAGTACATTACGTAAGAATGTATTAGACGTTACGGTATATTCTTAATAAATTGAAATGCATGCTCAACTGTTTCGCCGCCTTATCTTGATTATTTTTTACCAGGCACTATTCATTCTAAGTTACTGGGATTTTCAAGAGTGTTTTCATGATCCCAGTGATAGCTTAACGGGAATCATGCGTCAGTAAAAGGAAAAACACTTACAAAGGCTTAACTAGTTATCACTGTGGCTTTCAAAATTTGCCCTGAAGGGAGTTTGAAGCGTTTCCAAATGCAAGGCCCACTTTATCATTTATGTAGCCCATCGAATTTAGACCATGACCTTGAAAATATTGTGGACTTTAAAACAGCCCATGTACTAAGGCTGCAGATGCCGCAGAGAACAGGATTACACAAATAGAGAAATTAGACAAACATTTAACTACTGATATCTGAATGACGCTTGTTATTTTATTCGCCTAACTTTACATAACTTACAGAACAAAAATCAAACTTCAGACACTAAAAGGCTTGAACTATTCCATCACTCCTATAGCTGTCAGTGGAGTGTCTCGAAATTATGCCATAATCGTGCAGCAGACCATTTCATTAAGCTTGAAGCGAGGCCACAGCAGCCAAAGGTTCGTGTTATTAAACAAAATATTCCCTGAAGAACCTTATCGTGTAGAAAGTTGTAGCACTTATCGTGAATATAAGGGAAATATGACCCAAAGACAATATGATAATATTGACAATATGACCCAAAGAGTTAATAATATCATTTCAATAAAGTTCTTTCGTATTTCACCGTTAATTAATCCCTGACTTCGATGATCCTGGGCACAGATTAGGTGATATTATGGAATTTGATAGATACTCTAGTAAAAATCCTCGTGCTAAGATCTCAATTTCGTACAATTTTCACTCACACTCGGATTTTATGGGTTAAGGATGCTGTCCAGAGCTGCCATATCTCGACAACAGGTCTTCCTAATATCACTCCACCATAAGCAGGATGCAAGTGGGTTTTTCCGATAATACGCTCACCTATAACACATGCAAGAGGTGATTAAGCTACATACCGGGAGGGTTATGTCCTGTGGGATACATAATTGATTCAACCAGTTTATCTCCTACACCTCTGCTACCTTCCCGTGTATTGTTGTGTTTTCTTTATATTAAGGTTCAGTAATGTCTTACTACGGTGCCACGTGATCTATGGCATCCGGCACTTCTTTGTCTCATCAACTAAACACAACGAACTTAAGACTAAACGACCACACCACTCTGAAGCATGTGAGACGTCCCAATCCTAACTTATTAATGACAGTCAAGCGTCCGAAGAAAAGACCCCCACACTAGTAGACGTGTTCAGAACCCTTAATGCCGCCGTCGCTCTTATTACCAAAAAGAGGCAGGAATTTTGACACTTCTCTGTCTACTAAGGATAATTCCGCCGCCACTATCCTCAGAACTCGTAATAGAGAGAGAATCAGAATCTTAATGACATTTCTTCGACCACTAGGGATAATTCCACCGCCATCCTCTTAAATGGGAAGAGAAACTTGAATTCTATAAATGTCTCTGTCTAGTGAGGAGAGCAACATTACTCCTCGACCCCATATGTTTTCCTCTCCAATAGATTATCATACCAATGTTCCCCATATGAGTCTTTTTTTTTTCTTCTGATGTTAATTGCTGCTGATGATCATCCAAACATTCTAAGAAACCACCCTGTCAGTCAAGATTGCCCATCGGGAAGGAAGGTGGGTAAGACGGGGGGCCAGACAAGGTGTTTAGAAAAAGAAAGTGAACACTTCACATTGTATCAGATGAGATAATGAAACACTGACCAGTGCTGCTGCTCCTTCTGAGGGTAATGTGATAATAATTAACAAAAGTAGCAACAACAACAGCAACAATAGTAGTAGTAGTAGTAGTAGTAGTAGTAGTAGTAGTAGTAGTAGTAGTAGTTGTTGTTGTTGCCTATATTACAAAATTAGTCGCGTTTTTACGTCTGGTAGTCTGTCTGTCAGTCTGTCGGTCTGTCTCAGTCCATTCACTCACCGTGGTCTTACTTCATCAACCCTGCACTAAAACTGAACTCAAATACTGTTACATTCAACATATTTTCGGATTTTCCATATAAACAATAAATAGACGTGTTGGATGCAAGTGAAACTGATTGAAACCGTCTAAAGGCTTTTCATCATCTGGTAAGTAACCCTTAATAATAGAGAAGTATCGTTCAGTCGTCTTATGCATCACCCCCACACCTCACCTGCCATCTGCTACACTCCGTCACCACAAAAAGGGCCGGCTTTTCTATAAACAATCAATACTAATATACTGTAAGCTGTATAATGTGGGAAACACGAAGCATAGAGGTAAACATGAGTATGCAATGGTAAGTCAAGGAATTAGGGTGAATGTAGCTAGCAAAGAGTGAAGTGACTTTCCACTAAATCAAGAATGCATAACTATTTGCACGAGACTATTTCAATGCAAGAATTTACATAACTTTATATGAATAGTTTTCAATTTGAACACAACATGGTACATACATTTTCCATGCCAAAATTCTTAGTTTAAAAATATCTAAGATATACGAGAATAAGAAATGAAGAAAAATTAAGCTATACGTTATTTTTATCTAAACACCAAGGCTTTAAATTTATCTTGTTTTGCTTTATAAAAACATGACGGAAACAAATTTCAGGGACAAACCATGATTCAATGTTATTAATGCAAAATTATTATACGCATGAAAATTATGGTTTATTCATCCATTAGAAAAAAAAAAACTATGTGCTGCAATTAATGACAACAACGACAACGACAACAACAACAACAACAACAACAACAACAACAACAACGACGACGACGACGACGACGACGACGACGACGACGACGACGACGACGACGACGACGACAACAACAACAACAACAACAACAACAACAACAACAACAACAACAACAACAACAACAACAACAACAACAACAACTACTACTACTACTACTACTACTACTACTACTACTACTACTACTACTACCACTACTACTCATCAATAAAATAAAATAAAATAAATCAACATATAAATAAGAATAAAAAAAATCATACACCCCATTGCAATTACTCCCAACTCTCACTTGCACCACGAGTAATGCACCTGTATTGTACTGAAGGAAGTGCCGCCCATCATCGTCCCTGCAACCTGTGCCACGCCTCCTCTCTGCAGCTCCACCGTCTCGCATGTTAAGGAGATTAATTACCATACAAGTGCACATCTCACTCTCGCGTCAGCAAGAACAATTATAAGTAAGGTTTGCTGCGATATAGTTCTTGCATTTTGAGTAACATAGATCTTATAGTTATATAGTAACATAGATCTTAATTTTCGTCTATACTTTAAAATTTGTAAAGACAAATATTTAGTTTATTCCTTTTCTGTATATTCTCCTTCAGTATTCATTCATTTTATGGTTATCATTATTGAAAATCAAATGGAGTTTCCTACTCTAAGATAATAACAATACTACTACTACTACTGCTACTAATTATTATTATTATTATTATTATTATTATTATTACTATTATTATTATTATTATTATTATTATTATTATTATTATTATTATTATTATTATCATTATTA
>NC_087171.1:4190766-4195766 GCF_035594125.1 Scylla paramamosain | reverse complement strand
TTTTCAATCTGTCCTCAACAGGAAAATTCTTAAACATCTATAATTTCACAACCTTCTATCTGATCGCCAATATGAGTTCTGTCGAGGCTGCTCTTTTTTTGGTTTTCTTTACTGAAGCTTGGTCATTCTCTTTTTATGATTTTTGGTGAAACTTTTGCTGTTACCTTTGATGTATCAAAAAGCTTTTGATAAAGTCTGGCACAAAGCTTTGATTACCAAACTACCCTCCTACGACTTCTATCCTTCTCTCTGTAACTTCATCTCAATTTTCCCTTTCTGACCATTCTATTGCTGCTATGGTAGACAATCACTGTTCTTCTCCTAAGTCTATCAACAGTGGTGTTCCTCAGTGTTATGTCCTGTTATCCACTCTCTTCCTACTGTTCATGAATGATCTTCTGAACCAAACTTCTTGTCCTATCCACTCCTATGCTGATGATATCAACCTGCACTTTTCCATGTCCTTTCATAGATGTCCAACCCTTCAGGAAGTAAACAGTTCATGCAGGGAAGCCACAGAGCACCTGACTTCTGATCTCTCTAAAATTTCTGATTGGGGCAGAGTAAACTTTGTATTGTTCAGTGCCTCAAAAACTCAATTCTTCCGTCTATGAATTCAACACAACCTTCCAGACAACTGTCCATTCTTCTTTAGTGACACTCAACTGTCCTCCTCTTCTACAATGAACATCCCTGGTCTATCCTTTACTTATAATCTAAACTGGAAACTTCATATCTTATCTCTCGCTAAAACAGCTTCTATGAAGTTAGGCGTTCTGAGTTGTCTCTGCTAGTTTTCTCATCCCACCAGCTATTAACTCTGTACAGGGGTCTTAGCCACCTATACATGGAGTATATTTCACATATATGGGAAGTTCCACTCATACTGCTCTTTTAGACAGGGTGGAATCAAAAGCTTTTTGTCTTATCAACTCCTCTCCTCTGACTGTCTTCAGCCTCTCTTTCATCACTACAATGTTGCATCTCTTGGTATCTTCTACTATATTTTCATGCTAACTGCTCTCCTGATCTTGCTAACTGTATGCCTCCCATCTTCCCATGGCCTCACTGCAGAAGACTTTCTTCTTTCTTTCACCCATATTCTGTCCACCTCTCTAATGCAAGAGTTAACCAGTATTCTCAATCATTCATCCCTTTCTCTGGTAAACTCTGGAACTCCCTGCCTGCTTCTGTATTTCCTCCTTTCTATGACTTGAATTCCTTCAAGAGGGAGGTTTCAAGACACTTATCCTTTAATATTTGATGACTGCTTCTGACTCTGTTTGGGAACCAGCACCTCAGTGGGGTTTATTATTTTTTATTATAATTTTGTTGCCCTTGGTTTCCCTCCTATATAAAAAAGATGGGGACACTTGAGTGTCATTGAAGATGAGGGGATACTTGTCTGGAAGGTTGTGTCAAGTTGATAGATAGAGGAATTGAGTTTTTAGAGGCATTGAACAATACTAAGTTTACTCTGCCCCAATCAGAGATTTTACAGAGATCAGAAGTTGGGCATTCTGTAGCTTCACTGTGTGAGTTGTTTAATTCCTGAAGGGTTGGACATCTACAAAAAGATGTTGAAAAAGAGTAGGGTGGTATCATCAGCATAGGAATCGATAGGACAAGAAGTTTGGTTTATATCATTGATGATTAATAGGAAAAGGGTGGATGACAGTACAGAACCCTGTCACTATTGCTTCTGTTATGCAATCAGAACATGGAGAAGGATCTCTGACATGCAAGCAGTAGTCATTTCATGGAAAATCAAAATAATACCTCTTCAGGTCCCCCCAAATTAATAGATGCAAAATGCCAGAGGCATTTCCACTTTGCAGTATTCTGAGGAGGGACCGGAGTGATAGGACAAGATACAGATATGAAGTTGTAGTTGAGGAGCCCAATGGAGAAGACAGAATGACAGCATAAGCAGAAGGATTAGAGGTTAGGAAAAGGTCAAGACAGGACTAGCATGCCTGTAAATCCAGGCTGCTCCTAATTCACTAACATGCTGTCCTGTTATGTTACCTGTAGGTGGCTGTAGTTTATGCCCATGACCATGATCAGGACAGGCAAAAGTCACCTCACTTAGTCTTCTCCTTTCTCAAAATAAAGAATCAGTTATGCTTTAGTACCTGCAACTCAGACTGTGCAGACTCCCTCTGGGAGCAGAGCATTGCACTCACCCACAATCTAAGAAATTATAATATATATATATATATATATATATATATATATATATATATATATATATATATATATATATATATATATATATATATATATATATATATATATATATATATATATATATATATATATATATATATATATATATATATATATATATATATATATATACTGTAAAGGTCTTCTTGATAGCTTGTTTTATAGGGAAATTCCGAAGTTTTCTTCAACTTTATTCTTTTGTTGTTTGCCACGTTTCGCATCTTTCTGCAGGCATCCTCAGGCTAAAAACAATAAAACACTAAGTAAAAATTTTATAAAATTCACATGCAATGGCATATTTTAGCTTGCATGTATTGCCATTGCATGTGAACTTTATACAATTTTTACTTCGTGTTTTATTGTTTTTAGCCTGAGGATGCCTGCAGGAAGAGATGAAACATAGTAAACGACAAAAGAATAAAGTTGAAGAAAACTTCGGAGTTTCCCTGCAAAACAAGCTAGCTATAATATATATATATATATATATATATATATATATATATATATATATATATATATATATATATATATATATATATACTCGTATATATATATATATATATATATATATATATATATATATATATATATATATATATATATATATATATATATATATATATATATATATATATATATATATATATATATATATATATATATATAGCCCCTTTTCTGTTCCCTCCTACTTTCTCTATCCTCATTTTCGATCCAAAGCTAGATGTTGTGTTTATGTGCACAATGATTTAACCTGCTCTCATGCCCATTCTCTTGAATCTTCCAAGTTTTCCACCATCTGGCTACAACTACCGAGTCATTCTCAAACTAAATTTATCTATGCTGTATATCTCTCACCTAACTCCTCTGACTATAAGAAATTCTTTGACTACTTAACTTCCAAAGTGGAGCACATTCTGACTCTCTTCCCTTTTGCAGAGATCTCCATTCTTGGAGACTTCAATGTTCACCACCAGCTTTGGCTTTCCTCTCCCTTCACTGACCATCCTGGTGAACTAGCCTACAATTTTGCTATCCTCCATGACCTAGAGCAATTGGTGCTGCACCTATTCGTATTCATGACCATCTTGGAGATATGCCCAACATTCTTGACCTTTTCCTGACCTCTAACCCTTCTGCTTATGCTGTCATCCTCTCTTCTCTGTTGGGCTCTTCCAACCACAATCTCATATCTGTATCTTGTCCTATCACTCCAATCCCTCCTCAGGATCCCCCTAGGTGAAGGTGCCTCTAGCATTTTGCCTCTGCTAGTTGGGAGAAGCTGAGGAGGTATTTTGCTGGTTTTCCTTTGAATGACTACTGCTTCTGTGTCAGAGACCCGTCTTTGTGTGCTGAGCGCATAACAGAGGTGATATTGTCTGGCACGGTGTGCATTCCTCACTCTTTTTCTCGACCTAAACCTTCCAAACCTTGGTTTAACACAGCTTGTTCTCGTACCTCCTGTGGTGGCCCACAGGAGGTACTTAAGCCTTCCATCACCAGAATCTCATAGACTATATATTTCTGCCAAGTCTGTTCTCCAACTAGCCAAAAACTCCTTCATTAACAGAAAGTGTCAAAATCTTTCAAGATCTAACTCCCCTAGTGACTTCTGGCATCTAGCCATAAATATCTCCAATAACTTTGCTTCTTCTTCTTTCCCTCCTTTATTTCAACAAGATGGCACCACTGCTATCACATCTATTTCTAAAGCTGAACTCTTTGCTCAAACCTTTGCTTAAAACTCTACCTTGGACAATTCTGGGCTTGTTCCTCCTTCTCCTCCATCCTCTGACTACTTCATGCTACCTATTAAAATTCTTCGTAATGATGTTTTCCATGCCCTTGCTGGCCTAAACCTCCGAAGGCTTACGGACCTGACGGGGTCCCTCCTATTGTTCTCCGAAACTGTGCCTCTGTGCTTGCACCCTACCTAGTCAAAACTCTTTCAGCTCTGTCTGTCAACATCTACTTTTCCTTCTTGCTGGAAGTTTGCCTACATTCAGCCTGTTCCTAAAAAGGATGACCATTCTAATCCCTCAAACTACTGTCCTATTGATTTAATTTCCTGCCGATTTAAAGTTTTCAACCTATCCTCAACAGGATTCTTAAACATCTATCACTTCACAACCTTCTATCTGATCACCAGGATGGGTTCTGTCAAGGCTGCTCTACTGGTGATCTGGCTTTCCTTACTGAGTCATGGTCATCCTCTTTTAGAGATTTTGGTGAAACTTTTGCAGTTGCCTTGAACGTATCAAAAGCTTTTGATGGAGTCTGGCACAAAGCTTTGATTTCCAAACTAGCCTCCTACGGCTTCTATCCTTCTCTCTGTAACTTCATCTCAAGTTTCCTTTCTGACCGTTCTATTGCTGCTGTGGTAGATGGTCATTGTTCTTCTCCTAAATCTATTAACAGTGTTGTTCCTCATGGTTCTGTCCAGTCCCCACTCTCTTATTATTATTCAATGATCTTCTAAAGCAAACTTCTTGTCCTATCCACTCCTAAGCTGATGATACCACCCTGCACTTTTCCACGTCTTTTCATAGATGTCCAACCCTTCAGGAGGTAAAAATTTCACACAGGGAAGCCACAAAATGCCTGACTTCTGATCTTTCTAAAATTTCTGATTGGGGCAGAACAAACTTAGTATTGTTCAATGCCTCAAAAACTCAATTCCTCCATCTATCAACTCGACACAACCTTCCAGACAACTATCCCCTCTTTCTTCAATGACACTCAACTGTCCCCCTCTTCTACACAGAGCATCCTCG
>NC_087171.1:4165766-4188266 GCF_035594125.1 Scylla paramamosain | reverse complement strand
GCTGCCACAGTCAGCACAAGAGTCTCATGCTTCAGCATGCTGTGTACATTGAGGCCTGGGGAAAAGTGAAAGCAAAACAGGTATCTCTCTCTAACATGCATGTGTGTGTGACATATTGTACATTCATTGTTTACATCTGGGATATGCTATGTAACACTGAAGACAGACAACAGGTCCATATAAATCATTTGTGAATCAAAATGAATGGCTGCAACTAATAAAGGAACTAGTTGTGAGATTTACAATAGAACAAGATTGAACAGATGAACAGAAATATGCATAAGTTAGTAGCATCAAAACATTCTATTAAAAAAGATGATGAATAACTAGCTTGAAAGTGAGTTGTAGCAGTCCATTCATTTGTATGTAGTTTGCAACTGGAGTTTCAGCTACTTTTGTAAACTTGTTGCTGATTGATCTGTGGCTGAGTTTCTCTTCCCTATATCTATCTTGTTTTGTGCAATACTTACTTGGTTTCTTGATCATTAGAGAGAGGAATGAAGATAGATGACAAGTATGTTAAAACAAAGTTAAAAATTACAAAAAATAATAGATCATACAAATTTACAAACAAAAAGTGGTATAAAAAATTTCATGTCCATGAACAGTTCTAGTGAACTCTATGGTGTTATTAGGTTTTAGATAAGGCAGATATGAGAGAGAGAGAGAGAGAGAGAGAGAGAGAGAGAGAGAGAGAGAGAGAGAGAGAGAGAGAGAGAGAGAGAGAGAGAGAGAGAGAGAGAGAGAGAGAGAGAGAGAGAGAGAGAGAGAGAGAGTACTTATTACTCTTTCTTTCCACTCAGTTTAAAAACTAATAACACTATCATGTTCAGATGAGCTTTTCCTCTTACATACTTTTATTTCCATTTGTGATATCATGATACTTATAAAAATAAAAAGATTGCACACAACAAAATGTGGCATATGCATTTTAAACTCCATTCACAATTTCAACCCACATCATCTTGATTATTTGTCAATTTTAACTTTAGTTTAACACATTTATAATCTACTATCATACTTCTGTTTAATGATAAAAAAAAAAAAAAAAAACCAAGCAAGTACTGCACAAAGTAAGGGAGATAAAAAGATGATAATTAAAGTTTGTAGGGTGGAGAGCCAGCACCTTCACTAAGCAGGAGACAGGCTGATTGTGCCACGGACCAGTCAGGGACTAGGAGGAAAAGTAGTCAGCGAATGCCAACCTTGTGTTGCAGCATCATATGCTGCTCAGGGAAAGCATTTTACCTAAGCATAACTGGCTTTTTCTTGGGTTGAAACACATTTTGTTCTGTTCATTTTGTGGTGTTTGTAGTGATGAGTGTGAGGCAGACAAGTCACGGTGATATCATTCAATCATAAATCTTCACATGTCAGGCTTGAACGGTGTCGCTGTAGCAAAACGTGGTGAATTAGAAAAACGCGAAACTTCCTGAACCTCATACGAAAATTCATCAAGGGAGGCAGGGAGGAATTATCTTTTCACAGCTACAGGGGTAGCATACCCACTGCTTCCTTTCAGCTGCCTTGCTGTAAGAGTTGGATTAGAGTCCAACTACCTTCGTAGAGAAGCTAAAACCTGTGGGGGTAAAGGTAAAAGAGATGCCACCACCGTGGTTGTGAAAAGACAATTCCTCACTTCCTCCCTTGATAAATTTTCCTATGATGTTCTGGAAGTTTCACTTTTTAAATAAACGTGTTTTGCTATATCGACACCATTCAAGCTCAATATGTGAAGATCTACGATGGAATGATATCACTGTGACTTGTCTGCCATGCACTCATCACTACAAACACCACAGCATGAACAGAACATAACGTGTTTCATCCTGAGAACAGAGCTGATCATGTGTCACCAAAGATGCAATGAACACTGACACTAGTAACTTGCTTAATACTGGCCATTGTTGCTGTGGGAGTGAGTGAGCAGAAAAGATGCACTTGAGATGCCAATAGGTCAATTTGTCCCAGGACAATTTTTATCTTTGCTGGGAGGCCTTAAATGAAACATACTCCATGAGCAACATGTGCTGCCATGACACAGGATTGGCTTTCACTGACTGTAGCTTAGGCAGCTCCAGTCTCAAGCAATGAGTGCATGGACTGTTCTTCTTAGGGGGAGGGGGGGTGTGAAGGGGGGAGAGAGAGAGAGAGAGAGAGAGAGAGAGAGAGAGAGAGAGAGAGAGAGAGAGAGAGAGAGAGAGAGAGAGAGAGAGAGAGAGAGAGAAGGAGAGAGAGAGAGAGAGAGAGAGAGAGAGAGAGAGAGAGAGAGAGAGAGAGAGAGAGAGAGAGAGAGAGAATCCAGGAAAACAAGATAACACACACACACACACACACACACACACACACACACACACACACACACACACACACACACACACACACACACACACACACACACACACACACACACACACACACACACTAGGACTTACCATACACAGGCATTAGGTTCATGTGTCTCAGAGTGTCTGAGGCCAAGGGTGATGTTGCGAGGCATGATGTCAGAACTGCAATGTAAAGGTTATGGGAAGTAAACTGCTGCTTTTTTTGTATGTACTGTACTACTGCTGCAATGCTAGACTACTTTATTTTCTGTACTTCCACACTCCTGCAGCTTTACTGAGATCAGTGCTGCAATGTTATACTAAGCTGCAATAAACTGAAACTCAATTGTAATGATGTGCTATGTTGAAGTGATTTCATGCTATGATATCCTGTCCTGGCAACTCCTCCCCTAATTCACTGCTCCTTAACAAAATACTGCAGATGTACAATCAAAGACAAAAGTCGTGTCAAGGTTCTGTCTGAATATGAAATGTAACTCGTGAAACATTGTGAAAACCTGAACACAGTTATGTGCTAGCAGTTGGCAAGCTGGAATTCCTTAAGGTATTGTTCAGATAAGGGTTTGAAGCTTCGTACCTGCTGGTGACGAGATAATGGGCTGAAGCGAACCAAGGGGATATTTGTTTCTTGTTGCAATAAAAGACTGCTTTACTTGTGAACTTTTTTCTCCAGTTCATTTTATATGGGAAAATACTGAGCCTCATGTGTGCTTCAGTCACTGCTTTAAAAACACGAGTGGTTAAAAAGAGACAATGAATGTGTCAGAGAACGCCACATCTGCGAGGATGTGAACTGTTATGACGCAGTGGGGCCAACAGTTCCTGTGACACGGCAGACAGCATCAGAAGGTTAGCCCTCTAACAGATGTTTTAACCAACCAAAATTTGTACTTTTTAGCAGGGAAATGTAATGATGGAAGTTCTCAAGCCTATCTAATTACCTACTTGGGAAAGGTGATCATAGTGGTCTAAGTTTGCCTAATTATGTGCCTGGAATGAGAAAGGTGGAGGAAAGGAAGCCTGGAATTTGTCTAATTATCTGTATGGGGTGGAAAAGGTGGTGATGGAGGCCTAAGTTTGTGTAATTACTTTTTTTTTGTGGTTCCTTGGGTCAAAATTTTGACTACTATGGAGATTGTTTGACATACCTGTGTACTACATATATATTTTTGTTAATAAAGATACAATAAGTATGTCTCTGTGTTACTGCATACACTGTTTTAAATTACCAATACTGTAGTTTCATAGAACGTTTTTAAGTGTACATGGGAGTTTTCTCTTGGACTTACAAGCCTGATGGCAATTATAAAATAGGCAATTTATAAGTCATACAAGATTGAGCAGAACTGAGATAATGAAGCTATTATATGAGCAGTTCCTTTCCATTCTTATTTCCTTTCACTATACAAATCTCTCAATTAAACTTTATCAATTTATACCAGCATTTCACATGAGAATGGCACACTCCATTATGAGGTATAATTAAATCAGGGACAAAAGGGAGTGGTGGCAAAACTTACTCATCAACAAAGAGCACAGATATGCCCCATCTGCGGTTCTCACACAACTGCTCCAAGTATCCAGCCTCGTCTGATGGCATGTCCAGGCTCTCCACTATTTTCAGGTCATCCTGTTAAGAGGAAAAATCATGTATTTGGAGAAAAAAGGAAATATAAATAAAATGATGTCACATAAAAATTAGACAATAAAGGTCTACAAGCTACAGTTGATCCTCCTCTAACATGATCTTTGTCTAATACAGAAGAAAAGTCTTTTCTTATATGACCAATATCAACTCTAATGTGACTTTTCACATTCAAATTACTTGCCGTCCAATGCTAACTCTCGGCAGCTGACTCGAGAATAATATGGAAGACTAGCAAGTCACTCATTCAAAATGAACAACTTTTTTCACTGAAACAGCACCACCACACAGTGTGACGTCTGTGTAAGTGGCTGCTCTGTTCATATGCTGCAACGGCTGAACACCCCAAACCTTGGTGTTTCTAACACTAGGAAATACGATGCTTCTGTACCCCCACTGTGATCAAGATACTCTTTCAGTTTCTTATTAGGGACATGTGATTTGTGTAACAGTTGGTGCACATGCAAGTGTGGTGGTCATAATTGGGAGAGGATGAAGAGAATTCTTGCCTTTATTGACATCTAGGAATCTCTCACATAGGGTACAACCACATTGAATGTGATATGCCTGGAAGGTAGAGGGTAGCAGGCTGCCAAGCAGTGAGAGGCATTAATGAACATTCATTAGTATCCTATGAGTGAGAAGAGGGTGAACATGGCATAGTTTACCTTTATCTGCTAAGGAAGCCACTACACTACCACTTATTATGAAGGTAGAGGATAGCAGGTTGTCTGGTAGGTGAGAGGCATGAATGAACACAAATATATGATGTGGCTGGCCATACCACATGTGAGTAGAAAGTGGACATGACATTTGTTATCCTCTATCCTCCCATGGATACATGGATGTATATACTGTACTTACACAATACATATGAAAAATGTAAATAAATAAATAAAAATAAATAAATAAATAAATAAATAAATAAATAAATAAATAAATAAATAAATAAATAGAATTCTCATATAAAAGCCAAGCAATATGAATGAGGTATGTCTTGCATGGTTACCTGTGCAAACTTAGCAGAAAGAGTTGCAGTGAGCCCCTGCAGCCTCTTGGAGAAAGGCAGCATGTAGAAATGTGTAGTGTAGGCACGCGGTCCATGTGTCACTCCTCCGCCACGCCACAGAGGGGACCTGAGACAGGCACACCATGAAACTGGGAACTAAAGTGGTAAGGGAAGGTAGTTGTTTTATAAATCATGTAAGAGAGAGAGAGAGAGAGAGAGAGAGAGAGAGAGAGAGAGAGAGAGAGAGAGAGAGAGAGAGAGAGAGAGAGAGAGAGAGAGAGAGAGAGAGAGAGAGAGAGAGAGAGAGAGAGAGAGAGAGAGAGAGAGAGAGAGAGAGAGAGAGAGAGAGAGAGAGAGAGAGAGAGAGAGAGAGAGAGAGAGAGATACTACATCCAGTAATAGTAATTCTGATGGCCATACTTCTTCTGGGAACCTAATACCTCTCATGCAGAATATGACAAATAAGTTCTACTTATGGTTTTCTATGCATCTAGTCTTTGCATCTTACACTGGCCACAACCTTTTATAGAAAATCCTGAGACAAGACACTTGTCTCAGGATTTAATAATTTTTTTTATTTTGATAAAACATGACAAGATTGTAAAATTACAAACCTTACATGCCTAAGAAAACAAAGAAATTAAAAATATAAACTAGCCCATAATGATAATAATCAAGATACACATTCAATACTGAGACATATGCAGTGATATGTATGGTCACCACATGCAGCAAGTGATTATTAGAGGAAATCAAAGATTGTGGCAACAACAAAGTGTGGAGAAATGAACCATAGTGAGCACCCACAGGCTTTCCCTTCATGTACCCTTTGACATATGCTTTCATTCAGCTCTGAGTTGGAGAAGCAGTACAGATGGAAGACCATATATGGCATAACCTCTGACATATCATTTCACTATGGAAGACCATATATGGCATAACCTTTGATATATCATTTCACTAAGTTGTCTGGGAGGACAATACAGGTAGAAGACCACACATGGCATGTAAAGAGCAATAATGAATTTAAAGCCAACCTAGATAAGAAAAGATAAGAAAATGGGACAAAATAAGCTGAACTCAAATCCTCAAAACAACCTCTGGCTTAATAATATCCCTTGAACTCAGTGGTTCACTCACCGTATAGAGCCATGCCTGGCACGGCCCAGGCCCTTCTGAGGCCATGGCTTCTTCCCACCACCCCGCACCTCTGAACGGACTTTAGTGTGGGCATAATTCTGTAGTAAGAGAGAAAACATACACCTTGAAAAATTGGGATGCATGTCTCCCCAATTTTCACAATTTTGAGTCTCCTGATTTCACAACATGGTGTATTTACAAGAGAGCTCCTATGCTGGAGAAGACTAAATTTATATGAGATTTCAGACCCATAGACAGCCGATTCATTAAACATTCAGGTTACTGGGCAGTAACCTGAATCCTGAAGTCAATTAATCAAACACTCTTGGAGTCCGAAACTTCGGAAGAGAGTGCCATAACCCGAAGATATTATTGGAACTTGGAGCGAATAAGCATCGGGAGCCAGACACCCTACGAAAACATAGGCTAATCCCATTTGGAAAGGTTTTATTCTACAATTCACAGTAGAAAAGTATCAAAACAGTACAAATATATTCAGTGACAAAATATTTATTTTTATTACTCTAATTTAAAGGTTAAATCACAGGATTTCAGCATTTTAAAAGAATGCAGCTGAATAAGTTGGTGGTCAGCCTACTGTATGTGCACCTGATCAGCATGGAAGAGGGAGAGGATGCATGTTGTAGCCTCATCAATATCTTGCTTCTAATGTGATTGATAATTCCTGTGAAATAAAAAAAACGCACCCTCACACGGTTTCAAATAAAATATCCACGTAATCTATTGCAGGGCATGAAGAGACATGGAAAACTGTGACTGCTATAAAAACTCCAATGTTGTATATAATATCTATTTTCAAACTTCACATTTTCATTTCAATTTGTTTCTTATTCATCTTTGTAATGAACAAAAATTAGAAATGGTGGGTAAATATATTGTTATTTATTTATTTATTTATGTTGTGTAATATATATATATATATATATATATATATATATATATATATATATATATATATATATATATATATATATATATATATATATATATATAATATATATATATATATATATATATATATATATATATATATATATATATATATATATATATATATATATATATATATATATATATATATATATATAACTCCTGAGTGCCAAACCTTGTTTGTTTACATCAAGGTTCAACTTCTTCAATAGGATCACATTTAACTTATTTCAAAGATTGAATTACTGTCTTACCATCTGTGTCTCTCCTCCAAATATATAAAAATAAAGGAAATTTTTATAGAAACTATAAATTAGTAATAAATGGCTCCTTTTGTTACATCTTGTAGTATTTGAAATCTAGTAACTTTGTTCAAAAACCGAATTATGGTACGGCAACCAAGGCAATTATGAGTTAAAATTTTTGTTTGAAAACCGAGTTGTTAAAAAGGGAGATGTACGGTAACTGAGGTTCTACTGTGTGTGTGTGTGTGTGTGTGTGTGTGTGTGTGTGTGTGTGTGTGTGTGTGTCTATATATATATATATATATATATATATATATATATATATATATATATATATATATATATATATATATATATATATATATATATATATATATATATATATATATATATATATATATATATATATATATATACACCACCACTCAGGCTTGCCAATCAAAGGACCTCAAGGCTGCCAACACTCTTGGCAACTCCCAAACCATTGAGTGACGTATGTTTAATAAAACGGAGTGGCCCTTTTGGGGTCTGATGTTTTGATTACATTTCAGAGGTTTATTTCCCAAATGTTTAAGGAATCGGTGGATAATCATTTCATGCCTCCAAGAAGCTTAAGTGTATTTCATGTCACTGTCTGCTCCCAATGATGTTATGGATTGGAGACAGTCTCTTCTACACTGTATGCTTTTTTCCACTTTATGTAGGTATAAGGCTGCTGAGTTTTATGTGCAAGAGCATGTTCTTATACTCACCATGAATTAGGTGAAGAAAATGAGGCAAATATTATACCAGAGAGTCTTTGTGGCTGTAGAGTAATTTTCTAGGGCAGGAGTTAAATATGTATGATTTTTTGTTTCACACAAGTTTCTGTTCCCGATTCCTTCCAAAACTCAGCGAGACATATGTGATGATACACTAGTAGATGGCAGCAGATAAACTTTTCCATTTAGTCTGCAGGTTTAGCTAGAAAATGATCAATAATATGTATTTTAACTCTGGAGGAACTAACAGCAAGATATCAGTGAATAGATTGTGACAAAGGTATGAAAAATTAAAAATGTAGCAAAATACAGTAAAAAAGTAAACCACTTTGCTTCTTTCACATTTGATGAGAATAAAAGTTAAGTGTTTTTAACTGCTTTCCATTAAAATTACTTTTCATAATGCACAAGAAATATAGTGGTATAGTAATATCTTATATCTTTAGGTATTATTAAGAGAAACGATAAGAACATTTCCTCTACCTCAACTGTTTACCAACTTTCAGAGGGCATTAGATATTTCTGATTTATGCACATACACTAAAGTCATATTCATCTGCTGGACAAAAGGAAATAATCTACTCATTTTTGTATATACCAGACTCTTGTCTCTGCAAAATAGGGCACCTGAAATAAAGTGCCCCTCCTTCTCTCCCCACAAAACACACACACACACTAGCAGATAACTGTGGGTAATTAACACTCTAAGATTAAACAACTCTGAATCAACCTCTTGGCATCTAGGGTGAGAGAGATCCTCACCAGCCACTCTTAAAAGAAAGTAAATTATGCTATAGCAAGACCAGATTAATTTGGTGGGTAGGATGAGTTCAGGGTGTGGATACAGCTCTGCCACTCTTCCTAAAACTATGCAACTAAAACTAAGCAACTTCTCTGAGACGTCAAAACGTGCTAGAAATAAGATGGAAATATATTAAACATAATTATCAAGTAAATATAATATCCCAGAAAAGTAGTCATTATACATATATATATCTATATATTAATAAAGAAATGTGGCATAAATATTGTAGTGTTGCTAAGAAAATGTTATTCCCATTAACTCTTATAGATGTTTTAAGGCAGGCAACTATGCTACGTATAACTGCAATGTTTAGAAGGTAATATGAAGCAATACAAATGAGAAATGCGTTATTTACTTAATGAAAAAAAACATGCTAAACTCATCATGTAGGGCAACACTCACCCACCCAGCCTGACCCAGGCCCCGGTGAGGCAGTGACTTCATCATGACATGCTGCTTCTATTAACTCACACCATGTTTAAGGTGAGCAAGTATGTTATGTTTAACAATACTTGTAGAGTAATTTGAAGGAATGAGGAGGAAATATATAACTTAATTAAGAAAAAATAAATAGTAATGAAAATAAAGTGTTGAACTCTTTGCAAATGGCGAGGCACAGGTGACCTTGCCCTGGCATGAATCACCTGCCATGTGTCACCTGGGAGGCAACTCACCTGGTTTTGTTCTGGGAAAAGAGGCAGCGCTGCACCCACACCATGACCTCATCCTAGCCGCCAAATTAGACTTTTTACTATAGCAAACCCAAGTCTCTCTACATCATGGTTCAAAAACAGGAATGGTTTATCCCTTTCTCTCCTATTATAGATGTATCTCCTTTCTTAAGCCTGATCCAGTCAACACATTGGACCAGACATGTGTTAAACTCCTATAGAAGCCTTCTGCACTACATTCTTTGTGTGTATTCACAACTGCTCTTTCTTTTTTGCTATATTGATGCAGTATCACATGCTGACAGCAACTGATCTAGATTTCACTCTCCATCATTAGAGCCAGAGTATCTAACATTCTCACACTCATCTCCCTTATAACACCATCTATATGAACACAAAAAAATATTAAAAGAAAAATCATATTTCCTAACCACACTGTAACTCAAAGAGGAAACATTCACCCATACTACTTATCATTTGACCACATGCTTTACTCTTCAAATAAAACTTTACACTAGTTAACTCACCACCATGCGAAATTTTTTCTGCCAGGTAACATTCTCATGAATCAAATCCAGCCTAGGGTTAGCACCAAACACCTGTGGGTGGAGGTGTATCAGCCCAACCTGTGTGGAAGCAGCACTGGTATCCAAGGTCTCAATCCAGGCTTCCCGTGGCACAACAATGGAGCTGTGAGGAAGATAGGAAATAGACCTGTGATAGTAAAAGAGTAGTGTTTATGGGATAGGGAAAATAGTGTTTATGGGATAGGAAAAATAGGAAGTAATTGGGCTGGAGGGTTTAAGAGTTTAAGGTCAAGTAGTGGAACCCAAGTCCTTAAATCTATAATGAATTTTAATGGGAATTATTGTAAAGTTTATAGAAGGTTGTTGATGACAACCTGGCAAGTGGATTAGACTGAAAACATGATATGAATGAGGATTAAGGGTTGCTGTTTGGCTGGAGACAATTTGGATTCTCTTCTTTCAAGCTGTAGTCCTGTTTATCTAGAAGAGAACAAATGAAGAATGTAAGCCCAAGAGTTGTGACCTTGTATCCTGCCAAAAGATCTAGTCAGAAAATGGTGCAAATCATTCCCTGTGATCTGGCTTCAGGCCTTGACTTGTAGTGGACACAGTGGATATTAACATAACACACCAGTTAAAATTCTTCCTTTCCTAATGTTTCAAATCACTGGTCAAAATTAGTCAAAGAAAAGTCACAAGCAAGACTATTAAGACTAGAATTACAAACAAATACAAGTATTTACTTTCAAATCCATGGAGTGAGTTTTTGGATTCTTAAATTTCATGCAAATTTTCTGTAACAAAGCAAGGGCACTCAAGTACTCTGTGTTTGGATGTATACAGATAAATTCACATTCTTCATTTCAAGTACTCTGTGTTTGGATGTATACAGATAAATTCACATTCTTCAAACTAATGACACCTTACAGTAATGAAACATTAGTTTTTACCTTTACCAAAAACATGTATAGTCTCATAATTTCTACAATCTTAACATTATCATGATCAAAGAAATCTTTAATACCATATAGAGTTGTCAAAATCCTCATTTCTCAAATTAAAGCATGTAATACTCTTACTTGCTGTCAGGAAATTTCTCATCCAGAATTAGGGGAGACTTTCTGCTGTCAATGCTGGCTGCTGCTACTGCTGCTCCTGTTTCTTGGTTCCTTACTGCTGTTACACTAAAACTCTGTAAGACAAAACAAAGGAAGCATGATGATCAAACAAATGTGAAAATGACAATTTGAAAAAGATAACAATAACAAATACAGTCTGGCAAGGATTTCAAGTCAGGCTAAACATTAGGAGAGAATTTGAGTTGAGAGCATGTATAGACTTAGACAAGGAAACAACTCCTTCCAATGGTATGTCATAACACAGCAACCTTGAGTATGGAATAATTACCACAAGGTACCCTGTTATCATAGCATTAGCATTAGAGGCCCTGCAAGTCTTAGTTGCCCCAGAAGGTTAGTATGTTATGCCTTTAGGTGCAGACTATTTTCTGAGCTAATTTTTATAAATTTTTATTTTTTAACTTCTGAGAGTTAAATTTAGAGAAAGAATGTGAAACTGCAAAACCACAGATGTAACTCATTCATCACATTTTTATAAGTTTCCATAAAAAAATGGTTATTTGGTACTTTCAACCAATAACTGGGCTTGGGGTAAAGAATAGATATTTCTTTGTATTTTAATGTATTAAGAATAATGGTCAAACTTAAAACTCAGATATGCTCAGTTTTCTTTCGAAGGCACTTCTCCCCTGAATGTTAATGGGCACATAACAGTAAAAGGCATTTAAAAACCTAATTCCACCTAATATTTGAATCTCTTAACAAGCCTTGGTCCTACAGTTGCTTCCATCAGGTCCCCAAACTTGTGGGAAGGGGGCACAGCAAAATGAGGAATCTGAGACTTTTTAATATAAATAAAGTTCTTAACACGTCAAAATACATGGAAAATTTTTTTTTTTTAATCAGTTTTCAGTGCTAAAATTACCAAAATGGTAATTTAGCTACCTCATTAGTAAAGAAGTTTCAAATTTCATCCAGAAAAAGATGACTGGATCTCTGATAAAGCTCACTAACAGCTGTGAAACAATTATAGAGTTATTTGCTGCAAGGGATGGGTCGGGGAATTTGCTTCAGAATTACTGTATTACCTGTCATATAAGATGCATCTATAATTTGGCAAGCTATATTTAGGAAAATACAAAAACTCCACATTTTTAAAGAAAAGTTACTCATTCTAAATCATATTTCCTTTAAAATTTGACCCAGAATCATGAAAGAAATATTATAAGAAGTGCTTATCAATCTCCTTTGCATTGGTGTTATTGTCCAAGTCATTGGTGTTTTAACTCAGCAAGGAGTAGAGATAGAATAATGAAATATCAACTCCCATGCCACAAGTGTGGTAGTCTGTGTGTATTCATTATGCTGGATAAAGCACTGGCTACAGCTCACAAATCCATACCTACATCTTTTCTTGCCAATCTGCACCTTAACTGATCTCGCATCTCAAAAGAAACAATATTCCACTGTGCCCTAAAAAGTTACACAAATGTGGCTGCATGTCTCAGTCCTCATGCTTAACCATGCATCAGGACGAGGGCAAATTCTCACTGTGTTGCTGGACAATGGACAATAATTTAACAGATAATGTTGATTTTATATCTTAGCATTATTTTGGTTTGTAATCATTATCTAATAAATTATAGACATATGCATTTGATTTTGGGAACTACAGAGTCAAACAATGCTGTTTTCAGTGTTATTCGTGCCAGTAACAATAACCTTTTGGTCTACTAAAATCTAACCGTCGTGGTGCAAGACGCAGGGTGATTTATTGAATCTTCCTTTTTTGAAAAAAAGTACATCTTATATAGGGGAAAATGCAGGATGTGGTGCTAATCCCTAAAATATCAACATATCAGCTATTCTTGCACAACAACTATCTGTTTCACAGAATTTTAATTACTGGTACAGGTAGAATAATGTAAGCTGGTACATGTATATCTGCTATTACATTCCCATTGTTGCACATTTGCCACCTAAGTGTGTAAAAACTAAGCAATAAAGAAGATATTCATTCTTTCCTTACAGCATTTGAGACAAGAACCACTTCCAATCTCATATGGTAATAGTTCAACTCATTATACATTTAGGAATAAGATTAATTGTCATTATCTCCATAAATTGGTATTTATCAAATATACTCATCTCACAGCAGCAACTGTTCCCTATCTCATCAGCTACATCCTTTCACTCTGAGCATTTTGAACTACATATATATATGCATGATAAATTTAATAAAATTTCAACATTTTTTCCCACTTTCTGGGTGATACTGGAGTGGACAACAGTACACTCACCTGTCTGACACTATGTCATCAACTGTTTGCTTGAGAAAAAAAGTGGGTGTTCATATGTATGTTTGGGAACTTGTGTGTGTCAGTGCAAAATGCATCATGCTGATTGGAAGCTTTAAGTGGAAGCAATGCTATAGGCCAACAAGAAAAATAATTGATTAATTCAGCCAATTAGGTATAGTGCTTTGTTTCATCAGAGAAGGAAAAAGCAGTTGAATCTGAATCAGGTTAGCAGTAATTCAAAACACATCAAAATTTACCAGAAAAGATATATTCATCTGCCATTGAGAGACAGGTAATATTTTTAATGTTTACCCACAAATTTCAATGGAAATGCCTGCCCTTAATCTGACATCTCAGTCTTGCTGTAGTCCCTTGAATCTTTGGTATATCATGGTGCTTGAGAGTGGTGGTATTCCTTTACTCTTGCACCAGTCTCAACATTGCTTTTCTTACCCTTCTCATCATGTAGAGCTTCTTATTCTCAGTAATTTGAACCCCACATATATACCCACAGCAAATTGTTTATAATGCTGCCAGCAATTTTTAAAGATCTACCTGTTTTTGGGGAAGCAAGCTCACTTGCTGCCATGACAATGCTGAGAAGTGACACATATGCACATGTGATGGACAGGTGGGCACTGAGGCACGTCAGTGAAGGCGTGTTTGTCCGTGCGTGTGTGTCACATCTGTTGCACAAGCGTGAAATTAGTCATGGTGTTTGGTTCTTTTCTTTCAGAATGCAACAGCTGGCCAATAAAAAAATAGAGAATCAATTTGACCAATCATAGCATTTTATTTCATCCTGTGAAGAGGGAAGCAGCTCAGTTTGAAATATTTGAATTAGTCTGAGGAAGAAGTCTGTCAGCGGTGGACGTGCAGTGTCACTTTGATTATTTCTAGTGCATCAGCAGATTTTATGAAGATAAACAAGGTAAAAACTTCATATTAATTTCTTAGCCTTGCCAGTTAGGTCAGGTTACTTTGGATTGATGAGATCAGTTTAGCTTAGTTAAGTTAGTTTAGTTAGTTTAGGTTAGTTTGGTTTGATTAGTTTTGTTAGCTTGGATTAGGTGGTGGTGGTGGTGGTGATGACAGCCAGCTGGCAGCTACAGGCAAGCAGCAGCCAGTCTTCTTGTGGGGAACATTGTGAGTGAGCATTAATGCTGCTACTTATTAATGCGGATGAATTATTTATTTTTTTTCTGGTAGATTTTGGTCAGTTTTGTATTAATTTGCTTTTTATTTTTACCACAAAACATTGATTCCTGCTGGGGGGTGTCGTGGGAGCGTAAAAAAATAAAAGCAAATGATTTGCAGGAAAAACAACATGCAGGTTCATTCAAAACAGGCCGAAAACTAGGTATCAAAGAAAAAATTTTGTCCGGAATATAGAGAAAATGGTGCAACAGTAAAAATCTACCAAAGTGGCCCTCTGCAAGAGAGAGAGAGAGAGAGAGAGAGAGAGAGAGAGAGAGAGAGAGAGAGAGAGAGAGAGAGAGAGAGAGAGAGAGAGAGAGAGAGAGAGAGAGAGAGAGAGAGAGAGAGAGAGAGAGAGAGAGAGAGTATAGCAGGCTACACTCACCCTTAGAACTTGCCGGAGAAGGGCTGGGCGATGGGCAGTGACACCCCAGGCGAGGCTCAGTGCCCCTGCCATCCTGTGGTGTTCTGGCGGTGCCTCAAGGTGAAAAGTGATATTTCGGGGGTCCAGTTATCATTTGTAAAGACAAGGCTATTTCTCCCTTCTGCTTCGTGTTACCAGGTTCACTTCTTCAGGATAACTTTTCAAACTCCACACAGGTCTGATCTGCTTGCTGTTCTTAGAAACCGTGAGTGTTGCGGCCCCACGAGCGTTTACGCCGGGCTGAAGCTACACACACACACACACACACACACACACACATTGATCATGATCTTGATACTACAAGTGGCTCGGGATTACTCCTGAGCCAGGTCTTTTTAACAGCAACTCCTGTAGGGAAACAAAAAACGGCAAATAGAAAACATACATCATCTTTCCCACCACTAATCTCTACATCTAGCACTCCACATTTTCTCCAGGAACCTGTTCCCTGCTTCAATCATTGTTTCATTCGTCTCCCCACACAGTCCTAGCAGCAACACCATCCATTCCTTTTCTGTCTTCTCCACTCTGACGTTCCCCAGTTCCCTTAGCATCACTTGCATCATCTCATCCCTATCTCTGGCATACTTCACATAAACCAGCACCACATGCTCCACCGTCTCATCCTCTCCAACGTCACACATCTGTCACACATTGATGTGGGGATTGACAATTTGTAACTCCTTGCATTCACATCCATACACTGTGCCCTCGCTCAGAAGCCATCACCACCCAGGCTTCCCTCATACCATTTTTCATACATGGGGGCCTCTTTCTCTATATATCACACCAAAGTACTCTTTTGTTCCATCTTATTCTTCCATTCACTCAGTCCCACACGTTTCACTACTACTATCAATATCACTCTTCTACTTTCTTGCATCCCATTCTAGACCCCTTCCATTTCTAGCAATCATACTCCAGTCACTCTCACTGTCACATATTCACACACACCCACACCTCGATGCGGGACTCGCCTTTCCAACGACTCCCTTGATTCAGTGTTCTAGTCCCTCAAACTACTGTCCTATTGCTTTAATTTCCTGCCTCTCTCAAGTTTTTTTTAACCTGTTCTCAACAGGAGGATTCGTAAACATCTATCACTTCACAACCTTTTATCTGATCGCCAGTATTGGTTCTGTCAAGGCCACTCTACTGGTAATCTGGTTTTCCTTACTGAGTCTTAATCATCCTCTTAGGGATTTTGGTGAAACTTTAGCTGTTGTCTTAGACATATCAAAAGCTTTTGATAGAGTCTGGCACAAACAAAAGGAGGCAGTAGACACCTGCCGAAACGATAATTACTCCCAGTGAGGACTAATGCACTGGATCAAGGGGTGCTATGAACTTATCATTAAACCCAGCGTGACTTCACTGAACGTTTCCCTTTGTGTCTCACAACACAAGGGGGCAGTCGCAGCCTGCCCTCTAAAGACAACTCTCTTCCTTCACACAAAACTACATGCACCTAATTACACACACACACACACACACACACACACACACACACACACACAATTCAAAATGATCATGGCGACTCCTACACCAGCCTCGGAGTCCCCATCTGGGGAGGGGACCACAGATATCCCCAGGTCAGACTACTCTTCTGGTATCGACCCTAAGTGTCTTGACACCTCACTCAACTTTTTTTTTCATTAATTTCTGCAACATTCGCGGTCTTAAAACAGTGTTCTGAAACAGTATTCTTTGCTCTCTCACCACGACTAATTTTCAAAGGCCATAGAGATGATTAACCGGATTCTCAAGAGTGTTTTTCCTGTTAATAATGTAGAAATCTTGTAAACACGTCACTAGATCCATAAAAACACCCTTAAAAACCCATGTAACTTCAACTACAGCCTTTAGAATTTAGTAGAGGTGAGGTGCTGAAGTGTTTCAAAATATGGTCCTTAGATGTAATTTTCAATCTGTTGAACACCACCTCTCCTCTACTAAACCTCATCTTCTTTTCCTCACTGAAACACAAGTGTCTGAGGCAACTGACAGTAGCTCCTTTTCTGTTCTCTCCTACCTTCTCTATCCTCATTTTCAATCCAAAGCTGGATGTTGCGTTTATGTGCGCAACGACTTAACCTGCCCTTATGCCCACGCTCTAGAATCTTTCAAGTTTTCCACCATTTGGCTACGACTATACAGTCTCTCTCAAATTAAATCTATCTGTGCTGTATACCTCTCATGTAACTCCTCTGATTATAGGAAATTATTTGACTACTTAACATTCTCTCTTCCCTTTTGCGGAGATCTCCATTCTTGGAGATTTCAATGTTCACCACCAGCTTCGGCTTTCTTCTCCCTTCACTGACCATCCTGGTGAACTAACCTTTAACTATGCTATTCTCTACGATCTAGAGCAACTGGTGCAACACCATACTCGTATTCCTGACCGTCTTGGAGATACGCCCAACATTCTTGACCTTTTTTAAAATCTCTAATCCTTCTGCTTATGCTGTTACCCTATCTTCTCCGTTGGGCTCCTCCGATCAGTCTCATATCTGTATCTTGTCCCATCGCTCCAATCCCTCCTCAGGATCTCCCCAAAGCAGAGGTGCCTCTGCCGTTTTACCTCTGCTAGTTGAGGGGACTTGAGGAGGTATTAAGCCGATTTTCTTTGGAATGCCTACTGCTTCCGTGACAGAGACCCGCCTCTGTGTGGTGAGCACTTAACAAAAGTGAGTGTCTGGCATGGAGACATACATTCTTCAATCTTTCTCTCGACCTAAGCCTTCCAAACCTTGGTTTAACACAAGCTATTCTCGTGCTATACATGATAGAGAGGTAGCCCCACAAAGGGTACTTGAGCCTTCTGTCACCTGAATCTCATGCGCTTTATATTTCTGCCCCGAATCATGCCAACTAGCCAAAAACTCCTTCATTAATAGAAAGTATCAAAATCTATCAAGATCTAACTTCCCTCGTGGCTTCTGGCACCTAGCCAAAAAACATCTCCAATAACTTTGCTTCTTCAACTTTCCCTCCTTTATTTCAACCAGATGGCACCACTGCCATCTCATCTATTTCTAAAGCCAAACTCTGCTTAAATCTTTGCTAAAAACTCTGCCTTGGATGACACAGGGCTTGTTTTTCCCTCTCCTCCACCCTCTGACTACTTCATGCTACCCATTAGGGAGGATTGTAAACTCACGGGTCCCATGTTAAATTCCTTGTATTCAACTTGTATTTCCTCCCTTATTTATGGACCAATTTCTTTCATTCAAAAAGCATTTTAATCAGGAAGGATAGGAAAATAAATCCTAACCTCTATTATATATATATATATATATATATATATATATATATATATATATATATATATATATATATATATATATATATATATATATATATATATATATATATATATATATATATATATATATATATATATATATATATATATATATATATATATATATTAGTGAAAATTTTTTTAAAGTTCGGTGAAAAAAATAAATAAATAAATATTTGCCAAAAAATAAAAATTTATTTCAAACAACACTTCAGATGGTAGGAATTCTTCCTCTCTCATACTTTCATAAGCTGCAATAGCCCATATTTGTGTAACAGGAATAGCAACGGAAGAGATAATTTTTATATGGCAAAATCCGCCATTTTGAGATATTAGGCGGTAAAGTTTGAGAATTTAGTGTAATTTGCCTAATGCAGCTAGGGACTTGAAATTCTTTTAGTATATACTTCAGGATATATGGGAAAAACAGACAGAGTTTCTTTTAGTTACTCCGATTGGTTTTGTACATAAGCCTAGAGCGATTCATGATGTCACGCTTAATTAGCGATCTTTGGGGGGGGGAAACAAGAATATTATTATATTTCGCCGTATTTCTGAGTAAAAACCAGTGTTCCACTGCTTAAAATAAATAAAAATAAAATGCAAAAACTATCTGATGCAGACACATTGATTATTTGTTGGATTTACGAAAAAAATAATTAAATATTTTTATTTTTCGTAAATAAATTCGGGTTGCTAGAAATTTTCCATTCTCTTGCTGTATGTAGAGAGAGACCCGTAGATTTTTACAGGAAACTAAAGAAAACGGAATATTTCAGAAAAAAAAATATGGAAAAAAAGAAAAAAAAAAGATCATACCTATATCGCGGCGTGTAAAACCGCAGAAATTCATGACGGGACGCCTCATTACATAATACAAGAAAAAATTATCCCATTGTTGCATATAAAAAAAAAAAGAAAAAAAATGTAGAAAATATGAGAAAAATTGTTTTTCAGGTCACCAATTTACAATCTCCTCTTCAGATCCTTTGCAGTGATATTTTCCATGCCCTCGCTGGCCTCAACCCTCATAAGGCTTATGGACCTGATGGGGTCCCTCCTATTGTTCTCCGAAACTATGCCTCTATGGTTGCACCTTGCCTAGTCAAATTCTTTCAACTCTGTCTATCAACATCTACCTTTCCTTCTTCCTGGAGGTTTGCCTACATTTAGCCTGTTCCTAAGAAGGGTGATCATTTTAATCCTTCAAACTACCGTCCTATTGCTTTAATTTCCTGCCTATCTAAAGTTTCTGAATCTATACTAATAGAAAGATTTTTAAACATTTATCACTTCACAACCTTCTATCTGATCATCAGGATGGGTTTCGTCAAGGTCACTCTACTGGTGATCTTCCTTCTGGCTTTCCTTACTGAGTTTTGGTCGTCCTCTTTTAGAGATTTTGGTAAAACTTTTACTCTTGCCTTAGACATATCAAAAGCTTTTGATAGTTTTGCACAAGGCTTTGATTTCCAAACTACCATCCTATGCCTTCCCTCCTTCTTTCAGTAACTTATTCTTAAGTTTCCATTCTGACCGCTCTATTGCTGCTGTGGTAGACGGTCACTGTTCTTCTCCTAAATATAGTAACAGTGGTATTCCTCAGGGTTATGTCCTGAAAAATTTGTCAAAAACCTAAAAAAAGTCAAAACACTAAAATAAATAAACAAACCAAAGTACCTAAAAAAGGAGAATCAAACGCTAAAAAGTAGCTTAAAACAATATATATATATATATATATATATATATATATATATATATATATATATATATATATATATATATATATATATATATATATATATATATATATATATATATATAAAGTAAAAACAATAAAAAAAGGCATCAAAAGGAAAAGGTGTCAAAACAATAAAAAAGATAAAAGGACTGGAAACAATAAAAAAGCCAGAAAAAAAAAAGAAAAGGGAGTCAAAACAATAAAAAGTCAAAACAATAAAAAGAAAAGTCAAACCAAAAAAAGAAGCAAAAAGGATTTAAAACAATAAAACAAATAAAAAACAATAAAAAAGTCAAAACAATAAAAATAAATCAAAGTAATAAAAAGAATAAAAAAACAGTAAAAAAGTGAAAATAATGAAAAAAAATCAAAACAATAAAAAACTAAATCAAGAAATCAAAACAATAAAAAAGGAATCAAAATAAGAAAAAATCAAAACAATAAAAAGAAGAAATAAAGTCAAAACAATGAAAGAAGAAATGGAGTCCAAACAATAAAAAATAAAATAAGTCAAAACACTAAATAGAAATATCAAAACACACACACACACAAAAAAAAAAAAAAAAAGAAAATGAGAAGTCAAATCAAAACACTAAGAAAAAAAAGGTCAAAACTAAAAAAGTCAAAACCCTAAAAAAAAAAAAAAATAGTCAAAACAATTTAAAAAGTCAGAACACTAAAATAAAAAAAATGAAAAAAAAAGGATTCAAAACACTTAAAAGAGTCAAAACACTAAAAAGGAGTCAAAACACACACACACACACAAATCAAAATAATAAAAAAGTAAAAAAAATAAGTAAACACAATAAAAAAAAGGAGTTAGCACACACACTCACTCACACACACACACACACACACACATACACACACGCAAACACACACACACACACACACACACACACACACACACACACACACACACACACTCCTACACCAGTCTTGGAGTCCCCATCTGGGGAGGGGACCATAAATGTCCCCAGGTCGGACTGCCTTTCTGTCGACGACCCTAAGTGTCTTGACACCCCCCCTCAACTTTTTCTTCATTAACTTCTGCAACATTCGCGGTCTAAGATCTAATTTTCAATCTATAGAACACCACCTCTCCTCTTCTAAACCTCATCTTCTTTTCCTCACTGAAACTCAGGTGTCTGAGGCAACTGACAGTAGCCCCTTTTCTGTTCCCTCCTACTTTCTCTATCCTCATTTTCGATCCAAAGCTGGATGCTGCGTTTATGTGCGCAATGACTTAACTTGCTCTCATGCCCACGCTCTTGAATCTTCCGAGTTTTCCACCATCTGGCTACGACTACAGAGTCACTCTCATACTAAATTTATCTGTGCTGTATACCTCTCACCTAACTCCTCTGACTATAAGAAATTCTTTGACTACTTAACTTCCAAAGTGGAGCACATTCTGACCCTCTTCCCTTTTGCAGAGATCTCCATTCTTGAAGACTTCAATGTTCACCACCAGCTTTGGCTTTCCTCTCCCTTCACTGACCATCCTGGTGAACTAGCCTACAACTTTGCTATCCTCCATGACCTAGAGCAATTGGTGCAACACCCTACTCATATTCCTGACCGTCTTGGAGATACACCCAACATTCTTGACTTTTTCCTGACCTCTAATCCTTCTGCTTATGCTGTCACCCTTTCTTCTCCGTTGGGCTCCTCCGATCACAATCTCATATCTTTATCTTGTCTTATCACTCCAATCCCTCCTCAGGATCTCCCTAAGCGAAGGTGCCTCTGGCGTTTTGTCTCTGCTAGTTCGGGGGACCTGAGGAGGTATTTTGCTGATTTTCCTTGGAATGACTGCTGCTTCCGTGTCAGAGACCCGTCTTTGTGTGCTGAGCGCATAACAGAGGTGATAGCGTCTGGCATGGAGGTATACATTCCTCACTCTTTTTCTCGTCCTAAACCTTCTAAACCTTGGTTTAACACAACTTGTTCTCGTGCTATACATGACAGAGAGGTGGCCCACAAAAGATACTTAAGCCTTCCATCACCAGAATCTCATGTACTTTATATTTCTGCCCGGAATCATGCCAAGTTTGTTCTCCAACTAGCCAAAAACTCCTTCATTAACAGAAAATGTCAAAATCTTTCAAGATCTAACTCCTCTCGTGATTTCTGGCATCTAGCCAAAAATATCTCCAATAACTTTGCTTCTTCTTCTTTCCCTCCTCTATTTCAACCAAATAGCACCACTGCTATCACATCTATTTCTAAAGCTGAACTCTTCGCTCAAACCTTTGCTAAAAACTCTACCTTGGACGATTCTGGGCTTGTTCCTCCCTCTCCTCCACCCTCTGACTACTTCATGCCACCTATTAAAATTCTTCGCAAT
>NC_087171.1:4063266-4160766 GCF_035594125.1 Scylla paramamosain | reverse complement strand
TGTGGCACCCCGCTGGTTACGTCAGTCCACATGGATGTTTTTCCATTCATTGCTACTCTTTGTTTACGGTTGTTTAGCCAGTTTTCTACCCATCTCAGCACGTCGCCTTGGATACCGTGCGATTATAATTAATCAGTAAACGTTTGTGGGGGACTTTGTCGAAGGCCTTTTGAAAATCAAGATATATTGCATCTACCACTTTACTCTCGTCATACTGGTTCAAAATATCATAGAATAAGTCTCTAAGAGGTTCGTCAAACAAGAGCGCTTGTTGCGGAACAAGAGCGAGAGAGAGAGAGAGAGAGAGAGAGAGAGAGAGAGAGAGAGAGAGAGAGAGAGAGAGAGAGAGAGAGAGAGAGAGAGAGAGAGAGTTTCAAAGAATGAAAAAGAATTACCAAACATTAAGGCCAAAAATAAGATTAAATCTTATATAATGAGCATAAAGAGATGTTGATTAAAATGTAATGATTATAATGATCATTGACTATAATGTAAAGCCATGAGTGTGTGTGTCTTTCTTTTAATGCACTTTTAGTATCAAAGTATCTTTGATTTTTATTTGTCTCCTATATATCACTTATTTACTTATTTATTTACTTACTTATTTATGTACCAACGTATTTACACTTTACTCTAATATATTTACATACATATATATTGACCCTTAAGTAGTAAGAATGTTTTTTTTTTTATTATTATTATTCGCTGGCAAGTCTCCTCATCACAGAATATGGAGAAAAACAAGACAGACGTAGATGTTGGTCATTCTTTTCCTTCTAATAGACGATTGACATGAAACATTAAGTATACAAATAAGACTAAAGCATCACAGAACAATAAATGAACATGAGTAATAAACTTGGCAATGGACTTCGCTACGCACATTTCTTCAGGTAGTTATTAGGTCATGTTTTCTTTGGTACCATGTGCTCCTTCCACGTTACGAAAACAGCAACAACAGCAACAAGAAACACAACTGCAGCAGCAGCAACAACAACAGACACACAGGCAGACAGACAATTAGACAGAGTGGAACGAAAAGGATTTCCTCTTATGAACTCCTCTCCACTAACTGACTCTCTCCAGCCTCTCTTATCACAGCTATGTTACATCTCTTGCTATGTTTTACTGCTCTTTTCACGCTAACTGGTCTTTTGATCTTCCTAGCTGCATGTCTCCCCTCCTCCCGCGGCCTCGCTGCACAAGACTTTCTTCTTTCTCTCATCCCTATTTTGTCCACCTCTATAATGCAAGAGTTAACCAATACTTTCAATCATTCATCCCTTCCTGCCTCTATATTTCCTCCTTCCTTTCACTTGAATTTTTTCAAGAGGGAGATTTCAAGACACTTATCCTTTAATTTTCGATAATTCTCTTGACATCTCTTTTGGGACTGGCAACGCAGTGGGATTTTTTCTTTTTTTCGTCTTTTCCTCTTTTTCGTTTACCTTGGCCAGTGACCTTCTTACATGATTTTTTATATATATATATATATATATATATATATATATATATATATATATATATATATATATATATATATATATATATATATATATATATATATATATATATATATATATATATATATATATATAGATAGATAGATAGATAGATAGATAGATAGATAGATAGATAGATAGACAGATAGATAGATAGATAGATAGATAAATAAATACTCGTAGATAGAAACATAGATAGATGGATAGGTAGACAGACAGACAAACAGATAGATAAAAATAAAGACAAATAGATAAAGTAACTCACTTGCTGACTGTCTGAATGAATGAATGTACGAATAAGGGAATGAAGCCATATATTAACAGAGTGACTGGCTGAGTCACTGAGACACTGATGGAAAAATTCTGTGACTGATTGAGATAAATGATTCAGCACCACACACAAGTTTATAAGAATACATGTCTCACTCATTCTTAACACTTGCTGTCTGGCTGCCCCACAGAAAGTAGTAACAGAGGGACGGAACACAGAGTCCTTGAAGGGGTCGGAACAAAATCAGTCCTTCAGATACAACGCACCCCAGACAAGTGACTCTGAGAACGAGGATGAACAACAGACTGAAATTTCTAAGATTGACTGGGTAACGGAGTGGCTCGACAAGCACTGCTTCCGTGATGAGAAGGCCTGGGGCGCCGTCATGGCGGGCGTTGAGGCCACGCCGGAGGAGATGGAAAACCAACTCCAGGACAAACTCAACCCTCCTGTCGGTAACTTTAAATTGGATAGTAGCGAATACACTTCACTAGACAACACCAGCCCCAAGAAATTTCTCGCCGCCCTCACGCGCCTTAATCACCTCCAAAAATCACACGATGATATCCTGGCACAGCTGACCTTCCCCAACAAAATGGTGGTGCAGCATGTGACTTACATCGTCAAGGCCTTCCTGAGACGCATGTACTTTAGAATGAAGGGCAAGAGCCACAACAAACAGGAGGCCGTGATGCACAAGATGCACTACGCCATGCAGGGCATCGTGCATTGCTTCTTCAAGATGGGCATGGATAAGAAAGTCTACTTACACAAAGCAACGGAGAGAGACGAGTTTGAAAACTGGAGTGATGATGAAGATGACGAGGAAGGACGAAGCAATGACGGCGAGAAGGAAGAAGGAAGCGTCAATGAAACCAAAGGCGAAGAATCTGACGAAGTTCAAGAAAACGAACAGAAATGGTCAAATAATGAAGACGAAAACCAGAAAAAGAAGATGGCAATTCAAGAGATAAAGATGGTGAAGAGGTTTGTGAGCAGCGTTGTCACGCTTCAAGCACAGGCCCCTGAGGCTCTGCTAAACACCGCGGAAGCGATTTACAGCGGCAAGGTGTTACGGTGGAGCACGTGCTCAAACACCCCAAAACTCTCACCCACCAGAATGACAGCGTGGAAGGGAGTGTGCCTGGGATGGAGGGCCAAGACGGTAACTCAAGCAACGAAGAAGACAAGGAGGACGAGTATTACATCCCTGACGACAAATCATATGCCAGCCTGGAGTTCTCCGACAACGAGAGAATGCACTGCCACCTCTCAGACGTGGAAGATGATGAGTGTGAAACGGATGACGTTTCTTGGGATGAGGAGGATGACAGTGACGCTGATAGTGAGACCCGCTTGAGTCCCACTGAGTATCCATCAGATGGCGAGGAGTCCAGCTCGAGTGAAGACGGTGGTGCCAGTGATGAGAATATAGCAAAGAAAAGCCAGACATCACCAGGGCAGGAGGTGAACTTCAGGTTGCTTAACAGACTTGCCGGCGAATTCAGCGACAGTAGCGAAGAGGAGGGGGACGAGAAGGCGGCGTGGAGGCGGAGAAAGGATGTGAGCCGCACTCTGTGGATGCAAGAGATGGTCTCTGACTGCCCACTCAAAGACAGGATTTACAGTCAAGAATTCCACTGCTGCAGAGCTCCTTTGTTCCCCAAGGTCAATCTTTCAACACATTCCAGTCAAGAGAAGGAAGAAATTCTTCAACACTTTATGGAAAAGAATGTCAGCAGAAACATTCGCCACTACGTCATGAAAAACAGTTTGCCGAAGGAATTTCGCGATATTCAAGGTGTGGCGGCGTGCCAAGGGCCTCAGGCGGTTACCAGGCCAGCGCCTGGGCACACAGGACACTGCAGCGTGGCAGTCTTTCAAGCGGCAGAAGGCCTACTTTAACGACTTCCTCATGACGGAGAAAGAGGCCCTTCTTTACAGTTTGTCGTGGAAGCACAAAGTGTCGTGTGAAGAAGTCTTCCAAGCTCAGGCGGCGGTAGAAATGCTTTGTAAGAAACGGCGACTCGCAGTCAAGATTGTCAAGTTCCTGGATCAGCTCCCCATCCGCCGCCTCGAGTACCTGAATGAGCACGTCCTCGCAAAGGCACAGCGGGAAAATGGAGGGGAGCCGCAAAGTCACTCAGACATGACTTCCGTGTTGCTGTTTTTAGAGACTGTGGCTACAATGCAAGGACAGGAGTCGCTCTTTCCCTGCCACGGCAATGTTTGCGAGAAGCTTCAAGGCTACGTGGAGAGCCTCGTTCATGATATCGACGACGAATATAAGTTCTTTTGTAAGGAAAAGGAAAAGCGGGCCCGCCGCGAGGAGGTCAAAGTAAAATGAAATAACATGAGCAAAAACACGTTGAAAAAATACTTGTCTGTCGCGAAAGAAACCTATCAGAGCTTGACGCGCAAGTTTCTGCAGCAGAAGCACAAATACCTCAAGAGACGCTTATCGGAGCACGAGCTTAACAGTCTGTTTCCCTTTGTGCCCTAAAGATGACATAGGTCTGATGCACCTCCCTAAACACCAGAGGCTGCACCTGCTCACCCATCATAACAACAAACTCAAGCTCCGCCGAGATTACATTGACATGGTCAAGGAAAAGGCACGCCACACCAAGAAAGTTGTGGCCAAAATGAACAGGTTCTTGTCGCGGAGTTCGGCTCAAGACATAATTTTGAAAGTTTATGACATTCAGACGCAGGAGAGTGAGTGGGCACAGAGGGACATGGTGCTGGAAGATGAGGCAATAACCTACTTGGAGGTGTCACCGCAGGAGTACAAGGAGTCCACCAAGTACTCACTCACAGGCCTCACCTGGGACACCTGGAGTGACGACGAGCAGGACAATGATTCGGACCGGATGGATGAAGGCTCGGAGGAAGGTGAAGAGGAAATATGGAACGAAGAGAAGATAAAACGAAAGGCTGCGGAAGAAGAACCCAAGATAGAACCACTGATTATACAGAAAATATTATGTGAGCTGCATGTACAGTATTATCCTACAGGAAAATACATACTTAAAAATGAAAGGCATGTCCAGAAATCCTATGCAACTTCCTTCCCTTTCGAACAAAAACCCTGGGAGACTCCAGTTTACCACGCGATCCTGGATAAATTCGTAACTTATCTTAGTAACAACAAAGCCCAGATTGGCAGGCCGTTAAAGATCGACTTTTGGAAAGAAATACGTCGACTCTGGCACTATAAACCTAAAGGTTTCATCAAGACCATTCGATGCTACGAGAACCTCAGGAAAACTTACAACAAGGAGCAGAGGAGGACGCAGCGAGCATGGAGAGTCACGAAGACTGACGAAGACCAGGAACACATAAAGAACCATGAATTCCAAGTGTTCGCGGAGTGCGAAGGCGAGACTCAAGCAACACCTACGAAAGAAAAAGAAAATACTATTTTAATGAGAAGGAAATTCCAGATAAATGAAGGCATTACTCCTGAATTTCTAGCTGCAGAGTCAAAGAAAATTAAACTGGATGACGATGAAGACGAAACAAAGGAAATGGATGCTGGGAAAACAATGAAAAGGAAAATCGAGGACAGTGAACAAGTTACGCAGATTAATGAAAAAATGATGAATTGCAGATATGACAAAACTGTGAATACGGAGTGTACCTCAACAGAAGACAGAGAACAAAAAAGTCAGTGAAAAGGCGATTTCGGGAAGAATGGGATGTAACTGAACAACCAAAAGACAAGCTCAAGGAAGTTCAAAATAAGAAAAAGAATGTTTGGCGAGAAGAGAAAGTCACGAATTGGGAAATGAAAGACCTTCAATGCAGTGAGGATACAGAAAGTTGAAGAGAATAAGCATGTGTAAACTATAAAGATAAAAGTAGATAAAAACACAAAAAGATAAAAATGATATAAAAATATTTAATATTAAGAAATAACAAAGACAAATGAGGATAAGAAAAAAAATTAACAAGAAACAAGAGAAAATATATGATTTCATGAGAGATAGAGAGATAATGAAAAAATAAATAAAAATAACGCCTTATTAACTGGAATCAAATTACGTCAAAAACACTGAAAACGAAAACAGAAGTCAAAACACTAGAAATTAAGTCAAAACACTAAAAAGTGACACGAAACACTAAAAAGTTAAATTACTAAAAATATGAGCAAAAACACTAAAAAAACGGGTAAACTCTAAATAAAAAAAAAAAAGGAATGAAAACACTGAAAACAGTTGTTAGAGAAATTTTGTCAGGGACAAAATCCTAGTGTCAATAAAAGAAAAGAAAAAAAAACTTTAAAACAAGAAATCAAGTTATTTAAAAAGGAGCCAAAACATTAAAGAAAAAATAATCACCTGTAAAACAAGAAATGAAAAGCCTAAAAAAAAAGGAATCAAAATACTAAAAAATAGAATACAAAAAAACAAAACGTCAAAACACTTAAAAAGAGCCATAACAGTAAAATTCAGAGTTAAAATAATAAAAAAATAAAAGAAAGGAGTCAAACAATTAAAAAGTTACTTAAAAGATTTAAAAAAGACAGTCCAAGCAGACAAAAAAAAAAAAACACTCAAAACAATAAAAAAACAAAAAACAAAAAAAACAAATAGGCAAAGCATTTAGAAAGGGAAACACTCAAAGCACTAAAAAGTAGGGAAAATACTGAAAAAAAAAGATATCAAAACACTAAAAAGGAGATAAAACATTACAAAAAAAGTGTCAAAACACTAGAAAAAGAAATGAATTCTAAAACAAGAAATCTTAACACTACAAAAGCAGTGAAAACACTAAAAAAAGGCAAAAAGAAAAAAAAAATTAAATAAATACACTAGAAAGGAATCAAGAACAAATTAAGTCAAAACACTAAAAAGAAGGCAAAAAAAAAAAAAAAGAAAATAAACACTACAAAAGAATTATGGCACTAAAAAAATGGATTTAAAACACTTAAAAACGAAAAAAAAAAATAGTCATAAAAAATAGGCTCAAAAACACTAAAAAAGAAAAGGAGTCAAATCCTATAAGAAAGAAATTGCATGAAAATGCTAAAAAAACAAAACAAAATGTAATGAAAACAGTAAAAAAGAAGTAAATGGAGTGAAAACACACCAAAAAAAAAAAGGAGTTAAAACACTAAAAAAAAAAAAAATCCCCCCCCAAAAAAAGAATCAAAACACTTAAAAAGGCAAGATAAATAAATAAATAAATAAACTACAGAGTCATAACACTGATAGAAAAAATAAAAAATAGCCAAAACACTAAAAAGAAAAAAAATGAATGAAGACACTTAAAAAAAGTTAAAACACTAAAAAAGTAAAAATGGGGTAAAAATATTAAAAAAAGAAAACGGAGTCAAACACTCTAATAAAAAAAATGCGTCAAAACGCTAAAAAACAACAAAATGTAATCACAACACTAAAAAAAAGGAGTCAAAACACTAAAAAAAAAAAAAAGAGAGAGAGAGAAAGGGTAGAAGCCAAGATAGAACCGCTGACTATACAGAAAATATTCTGTGAGCTGCATATACAGTATTATCATACAGGGAAATATATACTTAAAAATCAGAGCGATGTCTAGGAATTCTATCCAATTTCCTTTATCTTAGAACAAAAACCCTGGGAGACTCCAGTCCACCACGCGATCCTGGATAAATTCGTAACGTATCTTAGCAACAACAAATCCCAGACTGGCAGGCCATTAGAGATCGACTTTCGGAAAGAAATACGTCGATTCTGGCACTATAAACCTTAAGGTTTCATCAAGACCATTCGATGCTACGAGAACCTCAGGAAAACTTACAACAAGGAGCAGAGGAGGACGCGACGAGCATGGAGAGTCACGAAGACTGAAGAAAACCAGGAACACATAAAGAACCATGAACTCCAAGTGTCCTCGGAGTGCGAAGGCACTCCGAGGACAACAACACCTACGAAACAAAAAAAATAATATCATTTCAATGAAAAGGAAATTCAAGATAAGTGAAGACATTACTCCTAAATTTCTAACTGCAGAGTCAAAGAAAATTAAACTGGATGATGATGAAGACTAAATAAGGGAAATTGATACTGGAAAAACAATTAAAAAGAAAATCGAGGAGACTGAAGAATTTACGAATATTAATAAAAAAAAAAAATGACGGATAAGACAAACGTGTGAAAACCAACTGTAGCTCAGCAGAGGACAAGGAACAAAAGAAGTCAGCGAAAAGGCGATCTGAGGAAGAATGGGATGTAATGGAACAGCCAAAAGACAAGCTAAAGGAAGTTCAAAACTAGAAAAAGAGGGTTTTGGGGAGAAGAGAAACTCACGAATTGGGAAGTTGAAAACTTGGAAAACAGTGAGGATACACAAGGTTGAAGAGTGTAAGCATGTGTGAACTATAAAAACGAAAATAGATAAAAAGATAAAAGATAAAAATCCTATAAAAAATATTCATTAAGAACAAATAAGAAAAAAAAAACAAATAAGGTTAAAAAAAATGATAAGACAGAAGAAGAGATAAAATATATGACTTGATGGGAAATAGGGAGCAATAAATATAACGATTCATTAAATGGAAACAAATAAATTTTGAAAAAAAAGTAGGTCTTGGAAACGTGTCAGGATTTTTTTTTTCAACAAAATCATAAAGTAAAAAAAAAAAACAATAAAAGGACGAAAGAGAAAAGAAAAAGAACTTTAAGAGGAGAAAAATTTTGATTGCACAAAGCTAGAATTTTAAAGTGCCCGTCTATCCCTCATACCCCCTCCCCCCCAAAAAAAGAAAATTCATGAGAACAAGAACAGAAATAACTTATCCTAGAAAATAATGACGAAAATCAGGAAAGTAAAAAAAATAAAAAATAGTTCAGCATAGTTCAGCATAATAAGGTTCAAGGAAGTAGAGCGAAAATGATGGACAATCAAAACACAAATCGTAAAATCACTAAAAACATGTCAAACACAACAAAGCAAAACAGGAGTCAAAACACTAAAAAAGGAGTCAAAACACACAAAAAAAAGAGACAAAACAATAGAAAGTCAAAACACTAAAAAAGAGTGAAAAAAAACTAAAAAGGGACCAAAGCACACACAAAAAAATTGAAAACAGAAAAAAGTGTCAAACTACTAGAAAAGACAAAATACTAAAAAAGCTATCAAACAAAAAAAAAAAAGGAGCAAAACACTAAAACAAGGATTCAGCTGTAAAAAAAATAAATAAATAAATAAAACACTAAAATATGGAGTCAAAACACTAAAAAAGAAGAAAAAATAAATAAAAACACTAAAAACAATGATAACACTAAAATCGAAGTTAAAAACAATAAAATTGAAAATGAAGGCAAGAAACTGAAAAAAAGAAAAGAAAACAAACGAGTCAATATACTAAAAATAAATAAACAAATAAATAAATGCTTAAAAAAATAAAGAGACAAATTATTAAAAAGTCAAAACACTAAAAAAAACGAGCAAAAGTACTAAAAAAAAGGTTAAAACATTAAAAAGGACACAAAATACTAAAAAAAAAAAAATGTCAAAACATTGAAACGAAGACAAAAAACTACAGGAAAGGAGTCAAAACATAAAAAAAAGAAGTCAACTCTAAAACAAGAAATTAAAACACTAAAAAGGAGTGAAAACACAGAAAAAGACAAAAAATAAACACTAGAAAAGGAGTCATAACACTTAAAAACGTAGTCAAAACACTAAAATACTAAAAATGGAATCACACACAAAAAAGAAGAAAGTTTATAAAGAAAACTAAAAAAAGGATTCAAAACAATAAAATAGGAATAAAATACTAAAAAAAAAAAAAAACACTCATAACACTAAAAAGGAGTCAAAATACTGGAAAAGATGTCAAAACAATTAAAAAAGCTGACAAATCACTACAAAAAAGAGATCAAAACAAAAAAAAGATGTAAACTCTAAAACAAGGAATCTAGACACTAAAAAAGGAGTCAAAACACTAAAAAAGAAGACAAAATAATAAAAAAATAAAAACACTGAGGTGTCATAGCACTAAAAATGAAAAAAAAGAGTAAAAAATAGAAAAAGAAAAAAATATATTAATAGACTAAGAAAGGAGTCAAAACACTAAAAAAGGGTTCAAAACACTAATAAAGTAGACAAAACACTAAAAACGTGTCAAAACAGTAAAAAAAAGTTTTAAAACACTAAAGTCAAAACACTACAAAAAAGGAGACAGCACTAAAAAAAGTCAACACTAAAAAGTGAAAACTAGAAAAACTGTCAAAACAATAAAAGAGTGAAAACACAAAAAAATGTCAAAATACCGAAAAACGAGACAAAATACTACAGAAAGGAGTTACAACAGTGAAAAAGAGGACAAAATAAAAAGTTAAAGTCCAAAAAAGTCATAGCATTAAAATAAATATAATAAAAATACTGAAAAAAATATAAAACACTAGAAAAAAAATTCTCAAAACACTAAAAAAAAAGATTGAAAACAGTGAAAATGGAATCAAAATACTTAAAAAGGACAAAAAACAATAGTCAAAACACTAAAAATACGAGTGAAACCCTAAAGAGGGGATGGAAATGCTTAAAAAAAGAAGTCAAAACAATGAAAAAAGATCTCAAACTACTAAAAAAAGAAAAATACTAAAAAAAGTGGTCAAAACACTAAAAAAAAATTCAACTGTAAGACATGAAATCAAAACACTAAAAAAAAAGACCAAACAAAAAGTTAAAAAAAATAAATAAATAAAATAAATAAATAAATAAATAAATAAATAAACTATCATAAAACACTAAGTCAAAACACACACACAAAAAAAATGGAGTCAGATACTAAAAAAGAAAGTCATAACACTAAAAAAGGATTCAAAACACTAAAAGAAAGAGTAAAAACACTAAAAAGGCAGTAAAAAAAAAAGGCGTGTAAGCATTAAAGAAAGAATCACACTAAAAAAAGACACTATAAAGGATTAAAACATTAAAAGAAAAGTAAAAACACTAAAAAAGCTGCCAAAATAATAAAAAAGAGTGCAAGCACAAAAAAATGAAAACACTAAAAGAAGTGAAAAAAAAAAAAAAAAAGACTACACCAAAAGGATTGAAAACACAAAAAGAGTAAAAACAATAAAAAAAACAGACAACACACTAAAAAAGGAAACAAAACACCGCAAAAAAGGAGTGAAAACTAAAAAAAAGTAAAAATAGTAATAAGGAGTCATAGTATAAAAAAAATGGAGTCAAAACACTAAAAACACTCAAAACACTAAAAAAGGATTAAAAACAAAAAAAGCTGTCAAAACACTACAAAAAAAAAGGATAAAAAAGATTCAAAACACTAAAAAAAAGTTAAAACACTAAGTTAAAAGAATACAAAAAAGTAGGAAAAACACTAAAAAAAGATGTGAAAACACTAAGAAAAGGAGACAAAAGTACTAGAAAAGCAGTGAAAACACTAAAAAAAGATGACAAAACAAAAAGCAAAAACTCTAAAAAGGTCATACAACTAAAAAGAAAAAAGTCAAAACATTAAAAATAAAAAAAAAATAAAAACACTAAAAACACTAAAAAGTAAAAAAAAAAAAAAAAAAAAATGAGTCAAAACATCAAAAAAGTCGAAACACTAAAAATATTGGGATCAAACAAAAACAAAACACTAAAAGAAAGAAAACATGGAGTTAAAACACTAAAAATATAGAAGTCAAAGCAAAGTCAAAACACGAAACAACAAAAAAGTTAAAACACCAAAAAAAAAAAAAGAAAAAAAAAGTTAAAGCACAAAAAAAAGACGAAAAAAGTGTCAAAATATCTAAGAAAGAAAAAATGGAGTCAAAACACTAAAATAAAAACAAAAGAAGTCAAAACACTAAAGAAAGGAGAGCAAAAAATGAAATCAAAACACTAAAAACAGAAAAAAGAAGTCAAAACACTAAAGAGGTAAAATGAAAAAAAAAAAATAAGGATACTTAAATAAAAATTAAGTCAACATAGTAAGAGAAAAAAAATGGTCAAGACACACACACACACACACACACACACACACACACACACACACACAAAGAGACAAAACAAAAGAAGTTAAACCACTAAGAAATTGCAAAACTAGAGTCAAAACACTACTAAAACTCAAAACACTAAAAAAAGGAGTTAAAACTCTAAAAAAAAAAAAAATAATAAATAAAAACACTATTAAAGGATTCATAACTCTGAAAGAGAAGTCAAAACAGCAAAGATAGAAAAAAAAACAAGAAGTCAAAACAAAAAAAAAATCTGAGGCAAAACAATAAAAAAAAAATCAAAACTTAAAAAAAAAGAAAAATAACAGTCAGTACATCAAAAAAGAAAAAAAAATACAAGTCAAAACGTTAAAAAGAAAATGAGTCAAAACATTAAAAAAAAAAAAAACTCAGAATACTAAAAACATGGAGTCAAAACTTAAAAAAAAAAAAAGAAAAGGACTAAAACACTAAAAAAAAAAAAAAAATGAGTCAAACCACTAGAAAAAATCAAAACACAAAGAGAAAATGGAGCCAAAACACTACAAAAACTCAAAACACTAGAAAAGGAGTCAAAACACTGAAAGAAGGGTGAAAACACTAAAAAAGGAATACTAAAAATAATTATTTTTTTTAGATAGTCAAAACAATATAACAGGAGTAAACAAACACAAAAGAGTTTAAAAATAACAAAATTAGTCAAAAAAAGACAAAACACTAAAAAAGAAAAAAAATGAGTCAAAACACTATCTAAAGATGAAATTCAAAACATTAAAGAGAGTTAAAATAAAAAATAGTCAAACAAAAAAAAGGAAGAATACTAAAAACAGAAGACAAAAAAAATCAATACATTAAAAAAAAGGTTAAAACATTAAAGGAAAAAAATATTCAAAACACTAAAAACATAAAAATGGTGTGAAAACACAAAAAAAAAGAAAATTTGAATTGAAAGCAATAAAAAGAAAAATGGAGCTGAAAGAATGAAAAAAGAAGTAAAAACACTAAAAAAAGAAAAATAATTGAATCAAAACATTAAAAAGAAAATGAAAAAAGTCAAAACACACAAAAAATGGAATCAAAACATTAAAAAAAGCTTTCAAAACAATAAAAAAAATACAGAAGTCAAAACAAAAAGGAATAGTTAAATCACTAAAACAACAAAAAATGTCAGAAAGCTGAAAGGAAAAGTCAAAACAGTAGAAAGAAGTCAAAACACTACAAAAAAAAAAAAATTGAAAACATTAAAAAAATGGAGTAAAAAGATTAAAAAAGTAGGAAATTGAATCAAAGCAATAAAAAAGTAAAAACAATGAAAAATACAAAATGGAGTCAAAACAATAAAAAAAGAAAATAAATGGAAACACTAAAAAAGAAAAACATAGTATCAAAACACTAAAAAAGTACTAAAAAGATAAAAGTAATTAAAAAGATAAATAAGTCAAAACAATGAAAAATATAGATAGAGTCAGAATAAAAAAAAAAATATTGAGTCAAAACAATAAAACAAGAAAAAAAGTCAAAACACTAAAAAAAAAAAGTCGACATAAAAGATAACAAACGAAGTGAAAGCAATAAGGAAAGAAAATAAGATGTCAAACCATTCAAAAAGAGAAAAGTTAAAACACTAAAAAGTGTAAAAAAAAGAAGTCTAATAAGTCAAAATATTAAAAAAAGAAAAAAAAGAATTAAACACTAAAAAATGAAGACAAAACACTAAGAGTAAAAAGGCAAAATACTAAAAAAATTTAAAAAAAGAGTCAAAAATGAAAAAAAGTCAAAACCCTGAAAGAGAAAAAAGGAGTCAGAACAATAAAAACAGGAATTAACACACACACACACAAAAAAAAAGTTAAAACTCTAAAGAATGGAGAGTCAAAAAGAGCCGAAGCACTTAAAAAAAAAAATAGTTAAAATAAAAACGAGGTCACAAAAAAAATGTAAAAACAAACTCAACCTATTAAAAAAAAACGAAGTCAAAACACTACAAAAAATAGTAAAAAAAAAAAGGAGACAAAACGAAATCAATATAATAAAATAAAATAATAGTCAAAACAGTAAAAAATGGTGACAAAATAGTAAGTCAAAATAATAAAAAAAAAATAAATGGAGAAAAATACTAAAAAGATAAGCAAACACTAAAAAAAAGTCAAAACACTAAGAAAAGGAAAAGGTCAAAACACAAAAAAAGTAAAAACACACACACAAAAAAAAAAAAAGAAAATGGAGTCAAAACACAAAAAAAAAGATTAAAAAAGGAAAAAAGTCAAAACTAAAAAGGAAAATAATTAAATCACGAAATAGGGAAAACAGAGTCGAAACACTGAAGAATGGAGTCAAAACACACACACACACACACACACACACACACACACACACACACACACACACACACACACACACACACACACACACACACACACACACACACACAAAATGGAATAAAAAAAAAACTAAAAAAAGAAAAAAAAGTCAAAACGCTAAATAAAGGAATTAAAATACAGAAAACGAAGTAAAAGTAAGAAAAAAAAGGACTCATATCACTAAAGAAGAAAATAATCCAAAACACTAGAAGAGGAAAAGAAAAAAAAAAGGATTCATGAACCTAAAAAATAAAAGGAGTCAAAAAAAAAAAAAAAAAAAAAAAAAAAAAATATATATATATATATATATATATATATATATATATATATATATATATATATATATATATATATATATATATATATATATATATATATATATATATATATAATAAAAATTTGAAAGATTTAAAAAATCTAAAGAGAAAAGTCAAAAGACTCAAAATAAAAAGATAAGCCAAAATAGGAGGACCAAACACTAAAAACTAGTTCCAAAACAATATATATATATATATATATATATATATATATATATATATATATATATATATATATATATATATATATATATATATATATATATATATATATATATATATATATACAGTAAAAACAACAGAAAGCATAAAAAAAGAAAAGGTGTCAAAAAAAGATAAAAGTCAAAACAATAAAAATAAGGAGTCAAAACAATAAAAAGAAATAATGAGCTAAAACAATAAAAAAGAATAAAAAGAAAAAAAATGAAGTTAAATGAATAAAATAAGGAAAAAGGATTCAAAATCATAAAAAAATAACCAAAAAGTCAAAACAATAATAAGGGATCAAAACAATAAAAAGGCGTTAAAGCAATAAAAAAAATCCAAACAATAAAAAAATGAGTCGATAAAATAAAAAAAAAACTAAAATAAAATAATGAAAAAAAAAACAAAAAACAGAAAAGCCAAAAGAATATAAACTAAAACGAGAAGTCAAAACAATGAAAAAGAATTAAGACAATAAAAAGCAAAATAGGAACAAAACAAAAAGAAATGGCGACAAAATAAAAAAAAAAAAAAAACATAAATGGCCCTGAACTGTTCATAAATGAAAGATCGACGTAACAGAACACTAATGGCATTAGCTTGTGGAAAGTGGTGTTGCATGAAGAGGAAGAAAGTGCCAAAGACTACTCGGAAATCCATGTGGAATCAGCTGCTGGCCAGTAAAATGACGAATAACATGATCTGAGGTGTTTATTAAGGCCTCCGTCCTTGGTCCTTGTGGTTGCCACGTTGCGTAGAAGGGTCGTGACGTTTATAGTACATGACGTAAGTAGGACAAGAAGAAAAGGAACAAAACGCTGTCCTGCTTCTTGTTATCTTGAGTTTGAGCGACAACTTACATTACATTATGCCCACCTCTGTTTAATAACCAGACTGTCATTAACAAGTACCTTTAGATGTTTGAGTTTTATTTATTTATTTATTTTTAATTTCTATGAAAAATTCAATTGCTTGAGAGAGAGAGAGAGAGAGAGAGAGAGAGAGAGAGAGAGAGAGAGAGAGAGAGAGAGAGAGAGAGAGAGAGAGGAATTGTGGGTGAAGGAGGTATGAGAAGCAGTCCTAAGATTCACGTCAAAAGGTAGTTCTGTAATAGGCACTACTTTGCATGAAGAAAAGAATAAATATAGGAGTAGAATTAGAAGAAAATTAGAGACGCGTTAGAGAATCTAACGCCAGTATTAGAAGAATTGTGCAAGAGGTGAACAGGACGTTGAATTGATAACAAGCTTAACTATAAACAGCCGGTTTGTTTTATGCCCATTCAGCTTGTTAAAGGCTTACCTCCCATTGGGTGGAGATTAAAACGTCATTCATTTTGCTTGATATTATTGGCTATGGAAATCTATGACGTATGTCTAGGCACCTCTCGGACAATCCTCAAGTCACTTTTAGCGTCAGTAGCAGCCAGTCACCAAGATAGTACAGACGCACAACCCGTGTCGCTCTGTCTTGAGTTACTCAAAGACTTAGACTCTGACCAAGACACAAGAGTCTTAAATACTTTGCTAATAATCTTAGTCGTGTGATTGAGTAGTATAGAAGTGCACTGTTGTTGAGCTGTAAGACAATTTATATTTTCTAAATAAAACTTAACACACCAGACTAACTTTGATAACCCACTTGCACAAGGATGTTTTAAGTGAAGATTATCCAGAAAAATAATAGTCGTCTCCGATACCATGCTACGCCCACCGACACATAGTCGTCACAGAGGCTAGAGGCACGCACACAGTTCTAGCCAACGACAGTTGCGAAAAAAAAAAAAAAGATGTAACTTATCAAGTAAGGAGCCGTCTGCACACGCGGATATAAACACTTGTTATCTTTATAGTATGTGACGCCCACTCCGCAACGAGCGAACATATAGTAGCCTTCTCGGTTTGTGTTCTCAGTACCATATCAGTGGGAGCGCGAAAGAATATATAAAGGCAGGACACCAAAATCAGCATTTCTTTCTTTCTGCAGGAGGTCATTCGTCACACCAAGTAGACGCCGTCACATCAAGTAGACGCCGTCACACCAAGTAGACGTCGTCACAACAAGTGGACGTTGTCACCTTGCAACCGCATTTCGTCATGGTAAGTATTTTCAGCTTGTCTTACAGGTCCACGCCTTGAGTGAAATGTGAAAATAGGACAACGATGAATATAGACAGTTCACTAGAGGATTAATCTTAAGGTAGAGGCAGTCCCGGATAGGTGACCCCAGCTCCCACAGTGCCCTGTGTACTCTGGGAGTCACGCGACTGTAGTAGCGGAACTGAGGGCAACGTAAGCCAAAAGAGGTGTTTACATGCAGTCGCTTCATTTCTCAGCCGCGCAACTAGACATAAAAGTATTTCAATGACAGTGTACACTCAAGGGCGCGACTTGAAGATGTTGGAAAGAAAATAACTGACAGTTTTATCTTGTATCTCAAATTTCAAGGATAAGATTCAAAGATAAAAAAGTGTTCATATCAGCTTTGATAAAGCTGCTTTCTAGTACTACCTTACTGAACTGTACCTGTCAATCTGAGAGTACCGGACACTGGGAAGGAACCCATGAGCATCGCCACGCGCCTCATATTATAATTCTTTATCCATTTGCAATGTGCACACACACACACACACACACACACACACACACACACACACACACACACATATATATATATATATATATATATATATATATATATATATATATATATATATATATATATATATATATATATATATATATATATATATATATATATATATATATATATAACACAAACATAAGATGCACATAACTAACACTTCTACTACTACTACATACTGTTGCTGTACCAGCGATGATTTTAATGATGACAGTAATGTAAGAATTAAAAAGTATCTTCACTTTCGTCTCTTTTACTGATTACAAATTGAAAGGTGATGAGGAAGTCACAGTAGCATTAGTCAATTACTGAATAGAAAATTCACCCTTTGTATATAAAATGCATTCCAAAACCTGTACAGTGAGCACTACCACCGACATCAATGAAAAAGAGAAGTATAGCATTATTGGTAATTCTATATTTCTTTCCATCGAGGGGGCTGGTGGTCAGCAAAAACTGTTAGAAATACGAACATTTTGCGTATCGATGTCAGTTTTCTTCTGAAAGTCATTGTGTCTGCGTAATTTAACAGTCTGCATATTGTGTCTCAGGATGGCACCAGTTGGATGATACGGGATGGGACAGTGCTGTGTGAAGGAATGTCCCTTGAGCACCTAAGGAGGGATCTCCAGCATCAGTATGGTCCCGGAGCGTCTCCAGTGTTTGTGTACTCCCGTGCCGCACTGGTGCACAATGTCCGCTGCTATCTCGACGCACTCTCACCAATGGTGACTACAGTTTCTGGGTCTCTGTTGTAATGAATAAATAAGAAGAGAAAATTTTGTAATTGCAACCAAAAAGAGGACAATATCAGAGTAATGATAATCTGCTCCTCAAAGGGTAAAAAGTCAATGAATTATCGAATTGCGCACTTAATCAGTGACACGTGAATTCTTACATGTTGGCCACCTGCACTGTTAAAATAAGTTCAGTCATCTTTAAACCAGCTGAGCCATCCTTTGATCTATGTAACCCTCAGAGCACAATATGGGATAATCTTGACCTTCACTTGGGCATACGATTGTCAGTCATGGTGCACAGGAAGAAATCCATTAATATTAATTTGTATAATGATACTCTATTATGATGCTGCTTTATGTGACATTAATGAAAAGGCATGGTGTTCCAGGGGGCAGGTGGGGTGCTCGCGTACTCACTGAAGGCCAACGGCAATCCGAGAGTGGCGGCAACGCTGCTGGAGGCGGGTGTGCAGCGGGCCACTTGCGTCAGTGGTAACGAAATGAAAGTTGCGATCAAAGCTGGATTTCCATCAAATAAACTTATTTTCAATGGCAATGGAAAACGAAGGTAATGGTTTAGCAGGTTCACTGATTGTGATGCACAAAACCCGATTTTAGGTCAGTGATCCCTTGCTAGCTACATCCACTAGAAATGTTGTTTTGACTTTCCCATGATTCACTGCTAAACTTGGGTAGCATTTTCTGTGGAGAAACATTTTATCCTTTCAGTAACTGTCACATCGAACTAAGACTTCGTGAACATTACGAGGTTTATTTGTTTTGTCGATTTATTTACTTATTATTATCATTATTATTATTGTAAGAAAATAAATTTACATTACATTTTACAAGTAACATTTACGCTTCAGTCAATCTTGTCCCTACTCCGCTTCCTGTGGCCTCCAGGTGGGAGGTGGAGGAAGCTGTGCGCAGTGGATCACTGCTTAATGTGGATTCCATGTTTGATGCGCGTCGAGTGGTGGAAGTAGCAACTGAAGTGGGGGTGCAAGCGAAACTTTTATTGCGCCTCAACCCGGCCATTGACGCTCTCACCCACCCTTACCTCTCCACAGCCCTGGCAGACTGCAAGTTTGGCGTAGAGGAAAGTCAAGTGAAGGAGGTGTGTTTCTACTATTACAACCTAAGATACATATTAAACTTCCTTAGATACATATTAAACTTAGTAATCTACAAGAACAGTACTGCATGGATCGAAATTTCTTTAGAGTTTATCGCAGAGATTCTTTATTGAGGGGCTTCAGAGGTCCGTGAAAGTCAGATAAAAGTAAAAAGTTTAATTTCACTATATTTTTGCATGATGTTATATTTTTCTTAATATGTACCATATGTTATGTATTTTTAATTACTGAAGAAAATCAATAAATCTAGAGTGGCATGGAGATCCTACTGCACGCAGTCCGGTAACATAAAATCATCATAGTCGTCAGGTTCTGACTTCGAGTGATTCCTCATTGAAAGAAATCAAAGAAAATGTATTCTCTGCTACCCGTAAACTTTGTTGCCAGCACAACCGATATCTTGTCCCACTCCACGTTATATGCTTATTGCTTCATTTTTCACGGTATATCAGTAGTTTGAAATACACTTTATCAGTGATAAAGACCTTGTCAAAGATTACCTTATTGACCTGAGAATAAAGGAAGTGTTACGAAATTAATTCAACTAGAAGACCCTTCAAGGCGTTCGCAATCCTCTGGAAAACTAACATACTCACCACCCGACTTAATTTAAATAAAAAATAAATAAATAATTAAAAAAAAAAAGACGGTAAGCTGGAAAGAAAAATACGTCATTTGTGTGCTGTCAACTCAACTAATAAAAAAAATTAGGCGCATTTCTAGTCACTACCATCAAGTAAAGACCAAGAAATGTAGCAAAATTAGTTAAATACTGCACACATTATCTTGGATTTGGGATGCATCGTCACCTTGGTATTTTTTCCTCCCTTTTTAAGTTCACTTTACCCATTTAAGTTCTACAATTATCGTGCAACTTTATGAATTCTGGCGCCAAATCTTAGCAGGACTCAGGTGAAGATGACATTTTCTCCCAGTGTCTTCCCTGGGTTGACGTTTTCTTCTTTCTTTCACACCTTGGTTATTCCGTCATGGCATATAAGTGCAATCAATCCACAGCACATGCACAGACAGGGATTTGATAACAGAACAGCAAACTCATATCTCGCACCTATTTTTTTTTTCTATTTAATTATTTATTTATTTATTTATCTATTTTTTTTTTTTTTTTTGAGAAGTCGACATGTCTGATATCGGTCAGGCCTTTCGTCTCAGCACGGTTTCGGCCGTCATAATATCCTGGCAACACAAATAATATTTGCTCGATTCTTTTCAGGATTTGTCAGATGAAATACTGGTCCCTGCACAAACAGGAAGAAAATGTCTTAAACTAAATATTTAGCAGGAGACCAGAAATAAATGCGAAAACACTGAGTCTCGTCGTCGGCCTTTAGCTTCGAATAATTGTTCAGTAGAGTGTGCATCACCAGATACCGTGGATACTGTTAGCATAAGGGCTTAGGATTAATGTTTTGTAGAATATAAGTACAGTAGAATAATTGTTCAGTAGAGTGTGCATCACCAGATATCGTGGATACTGTTAGCATAAGCACTTAGGATTAATGTTTTGTAGAAAATAAGTAGTGTACATCAAGATATATCACGAGAAACGATTTTAGAATGTGTATCTCCAGAGAAATGTGGAGGCGTACGTATAACGAGTGTTACCTTAAAACAGCTGGCCATCACCGGCAACTCAGCCCATTGCGAACATCTCAGTATTGGTGGTATGCATTGGTACAAGCCTACCCTCGTCTGGTAAAGCAAGCAACGGGTGTTCTGATTCCGTTTGCTACTGCAAACCTTTATGAGTCAGGGTTTCCAGCACTTGTTTCCATCAAAAACGAAAAATCGAAATCGATTGGATGTGAAGGATGACACGCGTGTTATCTTGTCGAAGACCACTCCACGGTTTCGTTTTCTTATTGATGCCGAATAATAATAAGCTTCTCATTGAAATGAACTTTTGAGCTGAATTAAAGTTATGCTTTGTTTGATTTGCACAAAATTATTGTAATGATTTTTTGTATAAAGTGACCTTCAATTTTTCCATGAAAAAAAGTGAGAAAATTAAAATTAACTTTTGAGCAGAATTAGTTCTGCTTTATTCGAATTGCACGAGATGATTGTAATTATCTTTCGTATAAAGTAATCATCAATTCTCACATGTAAAAAAAATTTTAAAACTCTTTATTTTATCCATGCTTAGTTTATTTCTTACATTATGATTTTTTTCTCCAGTAAAATAAAGTACATTCATTGGGAGCAATGTTGTATTTTGTGGATTTATGTGCATTTTTCTAAGGAGGAAGTCTATAATTCACAAGATTCTCAAAGGAGTCCGTGGTTAAGAAAAGGTCAAGAACCACTGATTTAGAACGTGATCAGTATGAAAGGGACCTGAAGGTCAGAACTGTGTATTTTTCTTTTGCTTTTATTGTCTTGTTATTCAATCTGTGCAGGTGCTGAATGTGCTGTGGGCAGCACGAAGCAGTGTGAAGGTCGAGGGAGTGCACGTTCACTTGGGGTCTGCTATTACTGACTTATCCGTTTATGCCGATGTGATGCAATCCGTCTGTCGTGTTCTTTACCAGGTGTGTACTGATGATTCCTGTGCTTGTATATATATACTGCATAAGTGTATGAATATTCATTCTTACTTAGTTAATCCACGGACGAAATACAATAGAAAAAAAAGAAAATGGTATGGAAATTTCAAAATCTGTAAATATTGCAGCAGGTGAAGCAGTAGACACCTGTCGAAATGATAATCAGTCCCAATGAGGTCTTAAACAATGGACCGGTTCGTACTGGATCCGGGGCAGTTGTGAACTTTCCCATGACCCAGTTGTGACCTCACTGAACTTTTCCCTCTTTGTCTCACAACTCAAGGGGACAGTCACAACCTGCCTTCTAAAGACAACTCTTCTTCACACAACTTTAAATGGACCTAACACATGTACACTCTTTACTCAAAAATTCAATGTGGCGACTCCTACACCAGTCTCGGAGTCCCCGTCTTGGGAGGGGACCACATATATTCCCAGGTCCGACTGCTCTTCTTCTATTATCGACCCTAAGTGACTTGACACCCCTCTCAACTTTTTCACTAACTTCTGCAACATTCGTGGCCTTGGATCTAATTTTCAGTCTGTGGAACACCACCTCTCCTTTACTAAACCTCATCATCTTTTCCTCACCGAAACACAGGTGTCTGAGGCAATTGTCAGTAGCCCTTTCTCTTTTCCTTTCTACTTTCTATATATTCATTTTCAATCCGATGCTGGATGTTGCGTCTATGTGCGCAACGACCTAATTTGCTTTCGCGCCCACGCTCTTGAATCAACCGAATTGTCCACGATCTGGCTACGACTACAGAGTCACTCTCAAACAAAAATGCTGTGCTGTATCTCTCTCTCTCTCTCTCTCTCTCTCTCTCTCTCTCTCTCTCTCTCTCTCTCTCTCTCTCTCTCTCTCTCTCTCTCTCTCTCTCGAGAGAGAGAGAGAGAGAGAGAGAGAGAGAGAGAGAGAGAGAGAGAGAGAGAGAGAGAGAGAGAGAGAGAGAGAGAGAGAGAGAGAACCTTCCATCACCTGAATCTCATACACTTTATATTTCTGCCTGGAATCATACCAGTTCTGTTCTTCAGCTAATCAAAAACTCCTTCATTAATAGAAAGTGTCAAAATCCTTCAAGATCTAACTCCCGTCGTGACTTCTGGCACCTAACAAAAACATCTCCAGTCTTCATCTTTCCCTCCTTTATTTCAACTTGATGGCACCGCTACCATCTCATTTATTTCTAAAGCTGAACTCTTCGCTCAAACGTTTGCTAAAAACTCTACCTTCGACGATTCAGGGCTTGTTTCTTCCTCTCCTCCACCATTCAGCTACTTCATGTTACCCATTAAGATCTTTCACAGTGATGCTTTCCATGCCCTCGCTGGCCTAAACCCTTGAAAGGCTTATGGACCTGATGGGGTCCCTCCTATCATTTTCCAAAACTGTGCCCTATGTGCATGCACCTTGCCTAGTCAAACTCTTCCAACTTAGTCTGTCAATATCTACCTTTCTTTCTTTGCTGGAAGTCTGCCTACATTCAGTATTTTCCTAAAAAAAAAAAAAAAAAAAGGCCGCTCTATTCCCTCAAACAACCGTTCTATTGCTTTAATTTCCTTCCTCTCTGAAATTATTAATTAACAGGAAGATTCTTAAACATCAATCACTTCACAATCTTATATGTGATCGCCAGTAAGACCCCGTCGTGGCCGCTCTACTGGTGATCTCGCTTTCCTTACTGATTCTTTGTCGTCCTCGTTTAGGGATTTTGGTGAAACTTTCTCTGTTGCCTTAGACACATCAAAAGCATTTGATAATCTGGCACAAAGCTTTGATTCCCAAACTACCTTTCTACGGCTTCTATCCTTCTCTCTGTATCTTCATCTCAAGTTTCCTCTCTGATCGTTCTATTGCTGCTGTGGTAGACGGTTACTGTTCTTCTCCTTATTAACAGTGGTGTTCCTCAGGGTTCTGTCCTGTCACCCACTCTCTTCCTTTACTTCATCAATACACTCCTACGCTGATGATACCACCCTGCACTTTTCCACGTCTTTTTTGAAGATGTCCAACCCTTCAGGAAGTAAACAGCTCACGCAGGGAAGCCACAGAACGCCTGATTTCTGATCTCTCTAAAATTTCTAATTGAGAGAAAGCAAATTTAGTAATGTCCAATGCCTCAAAAACTCAATTCCTCCGTCTATGAACTCGACACAACCTTCAACGACACTCATCTGTCCCCATCTTATACAATGAACATCCTCTCTGTATCTTTTACTAATAATCTAAACTGGAAACCACATCTCATCTCTTGCTAAAACAGCTTCTATGAAGTTAGGTGTTCTGAGTCGTATATGCCAGTTTTTCTCACTCCCCCCCCACTTGCTAACTCTGCATATCACTCTTCTAGACAGGGTGGAATCAAAAACATTTCGTCGTATCAACTCCTCTCCTCTAACTTACCTCAGCCTTCCCCATCCCCCCCCTCCTCTCTCTCTCTCTCTCTCTCTCTCTCTCTCTCTCTCTCTCTCTCTCTCTCTCTCTCTCTCTCATCGCCTCAAAACTGTATCTCTTGCTATCTTCTACCGGGATTTTCACGTTAACTGCTCTTATGATTGCCAACTGCATGCCTCCTCTCCTCCCGCGGCCTCGCTGCGCGAGACTCGAACATTTTCTCACCTCTATTCCATCCAACTAACAATTAACTAGTATTCTCAATCATTCACCCCTTTTTTCCGGCAAGCTCCAGAACTCCCTGCCTGCTTCTGTACTCGTATTTCCTCCTTGAACTCTCTCAAGAGGGAGGTTTCAAGACACTTATCCTCTGGTTTTTATTTATTTTTTTTTTTACCTCGGTTTGGAGACTGGTGCCTGTGTGTTTTTTTTTTTTTTGCCCTTGACCAGTACCCATCTTGCACGGAACAAAAAAAAAAAAAAAAAAAAAAAAAGTGCTGAAGACACAAAATATCCCAGTAATCTTTAATGATAATGATGGACTCCGTCATGCAGTGATAACGGAACATAAATGTGATGATGGTGATGAACGTATAAACCTTATGTTTGTCGACAATGACGATGATGTTCATGATGATGATGATGATGATAAATGAACGATTCGACATTGATTTAGGCAAATATTATTATCATTATTATTATTATTATTATTATTATTATTATTATTATTATTATTATTACTATTATTATTATCATTATTATTATTATTATTAGTATTACTTTATGCCAAGCGAACTGCAGCACATATTTCACTAACAAACCTGAACAGATTCAAAAGTTTGGGTGGCATGACGCGGCTCTGGTAAACCTTGGAGGTGGCCTGGGGGTCTTCCCCGCGCCACACCAACTGCCCGGGGACCACCCCCTGGCCCTTATCGACAATGGCACTCCTACGGTTCCCACACCCACTCCTGCGGATCTAGTGAAAGTGGTGTTGCCTTTGCTGCCAGAAGGTGCCACCCTGATCCTCGAGCCAGGCCGATCCCTCGTGGCTTCTGCAGGTGAGTGACTCGTAGCGGACAACAGAGCGCGGTGATAGTAGTGTCGGTGTGTTGGTGCAAGGTAAAGTAACACACAAATCTTCTGCAGGTGTGTTGATGACGGAGATTTTGGGAGTAAAGACAAACGGAGGAAAGGTGTTTGTAGTGACAGACGCTGCCATGACCGAGGTTATTCGTCCCGCCCTTTACGGCTCTAAGCATCCTGTGACTCACCTCACACAGCCCAAGGTGAGTCCTCTGCTTCACCGACCAATACGGGTAAGGTTTAAGCGTCGAATAGCGTATTGAAGAGGAGTGGGGGGCGGGGATAATTGTATCTTGACTGACATGAGTGACTGGCATAGCAGACTGACACAGCCCTGGAGGAAGCTGCGCACTTAGTGGACGTGGTGGGGCCGGTGTGTGAGAGCGGCGACTTCTTGGCACGGGAATGTAGATTGTCGCCTCCAGTCACCCAAGGGGACAGCCTGCTGGTGTGGATGACGGGGGCATACTGTTTTGCTATGGCCTCCAACTACAACATGCGGCCTCACGCACTGGAAGTCATGGTTCACGGTTCCGCCAGTTACAAGGTTATTCGACGCCCGCAGAATTTTGATGACCTCATGAAAGAGTGCCAGTAAGAAGCATCAAAGTCCATGTAAATAGAATTACTGCTAGACTTTTCACTATTACCAGAATTGTATGTTAGTCAAGTTACGTTGCCTAGTAAATATTAGCACCTTAATCATATAACGTAACTCTGTGTGATATTCATATAGAGACAAGGATGGATTGTAATGAGGGCTTTTACTATAACGTGTTCTATAACTGTGGTCATGATACCAGGAATAATATTGGTGACTATGAATGAATGAAAAGCTGCTTATCACATGTTGGATGCCATCATTGTGACAGAATACATAACGACTCTATCAGAGCTGAACATTGTTTGTGGTCAGTCAGTCGGTCGGTCAATCAATTATTTATAAAATAATAATGACTATGGCATTTCGATAGCTGGGTGGCATCTCATAAGTCAGGTACAGTACATACATATTTCCGGAGATTTCTCGCATGTATTGTTGACAACACTGATTTGCACACAATATACCGTGTTTTATTTATTTATAAGTTTAATTCATAAGAGGTGGTATAAGAACATAAGAAATAAGGGAAGCTGCAAGAAGCGACCAGGCTTACACGTGGCAGTCCCTATATCAAATATACCTATTTCCATTTATCATCCCCATCCATAAACCCGTCTAATATTCTCTTAAAGCTCCCTAATGTTCTAGCACTAACAACATGATTACTGAGTCCGTTCCACTCATCTACCACTCTATTTGAAAACCAATTTCTTCATATTTCCTTCCTAAACCTAAATTTTTCAAGCTTGAACCCGTTATTTCTTGTTCTTTTCTGGTTGCTGATCCTAAGAATTTTGCTTACATCCCCCTTGTTATAACCCTTATACCACTTAAAGACTTCTATCAGGTCCCTTCTTAACATACGTCTCTCTAAAGAATGTAAATTTAATAGCTTCAATCTCCCCTTGTATGGAATACTCCTCATCCCCTGTATCCTTTTAGTCATTCTCCTCTGTACTGATTCTAATAGATCTATATCTTTCCTGTAATGTGGGGACCAGAACTGCACAGCGTAGTCTAGATGAGGTCTGACCAGCGTCAAGTATAACTTTAATATTACTTCCGGCCTTCTACTTTTAACACTCCTAAAAATAAATCCTAGTACCCTATTTGCCCTGTTTCTGACCTCTATGCATTGTTTTCCTAGACGGAATTCAAAGCTAACTATAACTCCTAAATCTTTCCCGTACCCTGTACCTACCAGAGTTTCGTTGGTTAATGAGTATCTACTGTGTGGGTTTCCTAAGTACTTTGCATTTGTTGATATTAAATTGTATTTGGCCTTCTTTTATTTATCTTACCCGAAAACCCAGCTTTCCTACCAACTCTCCAACTCTAGGAGCTAGGAACCGAAAAAAAAAAAAAGGAAATAGAGCCGCGTGACTCTTAATAATTATCTTCTTTTTGCTATGAGTATCATTCCTACTATATGAGAGAGAGAGAGAGAGAGAGAGAGAGAGAGAGAGAGAGAGAGAGAGAGAGAGAGAGAGAGAGAGAGAGAAACATAAACCAATAAGCAGATCAAAGAATGCCGCCGGATCATACGCGGGGAGGCGCACACTGCGGGGTGACATTATGGGTGAGGTGAGGCGCGCGGTGGTGCGGGACAACGGGTGTGAAGGGTGACTAATGCAGGGACACGGCAGCTATGATGAATGGAGGGATGCGGGGGATGGAGGTAGAGTGGTACACACACATACGCACACACACACACACACACACACACACACACACACACACAAACAAACACACACACACACACACAAAAAAAAAAAAAGTAAAAATAATATTACATTAAAGAAAAAAATAGAATTCTCCTGATTATTTCTCTCTCTCTCTCTCTCTCTCTCTCTCTCTCTCTCTCTCTCTCTCTCTCTCTCTCTCTCTCTCTCTCTCTCTCTCTCTCTCTTACATACGTAAATTTATGTTATGAGACCAACCTTCTCCACTCCTTGTGCTCTTCTCCTGCCACTTTTCTCTTTCACCCTCTTCATTCCAAATGTTCTACACGCAATTACCCCTCATCTCTTTTCATTCCATTTTTTTTTCCCGGGCTTTAGAAAATGACGAGAAAGCAGTGAATATGTAGGCTGGTCATGTCACTCACCTCGAGGATGACGCTAGAAGAGGGGAGGTGCGTGGGTGACTGATATTTATCTGTGGAAAAAAGAAAAGGCAGATTTTAGTTCTGAAGATGGATCTGAACTGAGGCTTGGAGACAGGCAGACAGACAAACAGATAGTAGATAAATAGACGGACAGACAGACAAATAGATTCACACACACACACACACACACACACACACACACTTCTCTTCATAACACATATTGATGACAAGTCACGTGTAAGCCCCGACCTTTACTTTGTTATAGATGCAGCTGACACCAATATATCGCTTTCAGATAAGGATATAAAAGCTTCACATGGAAACTTATATTCAAAACTCCCAACAAGTAAATCACTGGCTGAAAGTGAGTAAACTAATAGTCAGTGTCAATAAAAGCAGTTATGTAGTTTTCAAAATCGTTCTCTACAATATGATATTCAGGGAGCTTTACCAGAAAATTAGACAAATTTGCGGATGAGGATGATAGGAGAAAACAGGTAGGTAGGTTTCACACATGTATGCAAGACAGGGTCTTACAGCTTCGCTTAATGCCATACATTATCAATCAAGATTGTACAATCATGGTAAATGAGCAAACAGCTCAATCATTGGTTTTGGCCACACACTATTAATGAGATTTTGCAATCATCAGTTGTCGCGTGTCCTTCATTCAGTCAAGATGAGTAGGGAGGCAGCATTGTCCTTGCCTTTGAGAGCATTAAACCAAAGAAGGACAAAAGAAGAGGTGTGGATAAAGGACTGGCTTAAGAAAAAAACCTGAATTCACCCACGACAGCCTTCTACAAGAACTTCTAATCTCTTGTCCTGTAGACTACATGAATTTTCACGTAAAATTTCTGTTTTTGTAATCGTCACATTTGATCTTCCATAATGTTGGGAAACCTTGGTATAGTTCAAGGAATTTCCGCCAAAACTCCTGAGTGTCCTGTTTACTCGCAGTGGCTGGTGGTGGAAGACTAACGTTTTTGCCCAATCATTGATGATTGTGATTGACGTCGTGATTGACGGCTAAACATCAGACCGTGTTGGACGTTATTCAGTCATGTTCAGTCATTTGGGCAATCCTTCAATCATATCCACGCACAACAGATATGACTGCGTAATCACCCTGATTACGCAGTCATGATTGATGATGTATGGGGGCCTTTAGTTGAAATTATGAATCTCAATTTTTACTTCTAAAGAGAGAGAGAGAGAGAGAGAGAGAGAGAGAGAGAGAGAGAGAGAGAGAGAGAGAATCCTCACCTTCACTACCCTACGCCTTGTTTGCATTACGTACATACACAGTGTAACTTGTCATCCTGTCACGGTCACCCAACACGTTTCCTGGTTTTCGTTCTTACTTTGTGTTCGTGCATGTTTTGGTGTTTCCTCCGAGGTGCTTCCCCCGTCAGTCATTATTATCATCATGAAAGTAACACAACCGGAGGCGTGGTCGTGGTACTTTTAAATTCCAGCGAAAATGTACCGAGGAGAAGCGGGAATGTGGGGAAAGTGTGGTGAAACTGTTTGTTACTTTTGTTATGGTTGTCTTATTTTCCTGATTTTTCATCTCTCTCTCTCTCTCTCTCTCTCTCTCTCTCTCTCTCTCTCTCTCTCTCTCTCTCTCTCTCTCTCTCAATCTTATGTTCCCTCACCTTATCCGGAAAAAAAACCCAGACGGCTATACATAGCACGAAGAAACAAAAATATATTAGTAACGAGAGAGAGAGAGAGAGAGAGAGAGAGAGAGAGAATTTGTTTATACTTCAGTCAGTACTTACATTGTGCATGTCTATATTCACATGAATGTAAGCTTCGGTTGATAATTAAAGGTTAAAATATTATGAGCTTGGAAAAATGTCATCATTAACACGCCCTGCCAGATGATACAGACTTGTGCAGAGACATGGCCAGGCAAAAGCAAAGGGCCAGACGCCACCAGGCCACTCCACCATGAACATTCACTTTACACATCTTCTCATCTGTTGGAATTTGCGAAGGAAGTCTGTGACAGGCTCGCGGCACGGATGATGCTGTGATGTCCACGTAACAAAACACAAAACACAAAGGAGTCTGTGCACCAGAAAATTTGGTTCCATTGCCCCAAAAAATAATACGAGCTATGAAACCAAGGCTGGACTTTGGTCTGGCACAGGCAACATCAAATCTCAGGGTACACAGAGAGCAATGTCCACAGCGACACTGTCTAAGCAAACACTTTCAAATGCCTACATGTAGTGGATGGCAAGATGAAAAAACATCGAGAAAAATAAGAGGCAAGCAGCCAGCAGAACGAGGGGCAGAGTGTGGCTTAACTGCAGACGCCATTTTCTGGGAATGCAGTCATTTGCACTCATGGAGTAGACACCTGCCGAAACGATAATTACTCCCAGTGAGGTCTAAAGCACTGTTCAGGGGGTGCTGTGAACTTATCATTAAACCCAGCTGTGACCTCACTGAACGTGTTTCCCTTTGTGTCTCACAACACAAGGGGGCAGTCACAGCCTGCCCTCTAAAGACAACTCTCTTCTTCCACACAAAACTACAAGCACCTAATAACACACACACCCTTCACTCAAAAATTTTAAAATCATGGCAACTCCTACACCAGCCTTGGAGTCCCCATCTGGGGAGGGGACCATAAATGTCCCCAGGTCGGACTGCCTTTCCGTCGACGACCCTAAGTGTCTTGACACCCCCCTCAACTTTTCCTTCATTAACTTCTGCAACATTCGCGGTCTAAGATCTAATTTTCAATCTGTAGAACACCACCTCTCCTCTTGTAAACCTCATCTTCTTTTCCTCATTGAAACTCAGGTGTCTGAGGCAACTGACAGTAGCCCCTTTTCTGTTCCCTCCTACTTTATCCTCATTTTCGATCCAAAGCTGGATGCTGCGTTTATGTGCGCAATGACTTAACCTGCTCTCGTGCCCACGCTCTTGAATCTTCGGAGTTTTCCACCATCTGGTTACGACTACAGAGTCATTCTCATACTAAATTTATCTGTGCTGTGTACCTCTCTCCTAACTCCTCTGACTATAAGAAATTCTTTGACTACTTAACTTCCAAAGTGGGGCACATTCTGACCCTCTTCCCTTTTGCAGAGATCTCCATTCTTGGAGACTTCAATGTTAACCACCAGCTTTGGCTTTCCTCTCCCTTCACTGACCATCCTGGTGAACTAGCCTACAACTTTGCTATCCTCCATGACCTAGAGCAATTGGTGCAACACCCTACTCGTATTCCTGACCGTCATCTTCCAACTCCCTCGTCAATGAGTCCACACAACAGGTACAGTATTTACATGATGTCCTACTGATTGTTCAGCTTTAAAGTTTGATACGAAATTACATGTATAAATCTAGCAAACTGAAGTACTGTGAAGATATTTTGAAGGTGTAGACTTTGTTTTCTAGTACTATATGGAGCAGATGAACAGACTACCAGAAGATGACGGTATTTTGAATATAGATGTATCTCTTGATGGAACTTGGCATACTAGGGGACACAGTTCAACCCTAGAGTGTGGTTAGTCACCGAGTCCTACACAGGAATTGTTATTAACAGGCATGTTATCCAGACCTTAGGGGTCTATGCACACCGGAACATCATGATGAATATATATATAAAAAAAAAAAGATATAAATCCAAGATATAAATCCAAGATATAAATCTTGGATGGCCAAACATAAAGCAGTGTAGTATTAATTTCACAGTATCTTCAGGAGCCATGGAAGCGGAAGAAGTAGAGAAGGAAGGAAGCTAAGGTACTCTACATTTATAGGAGATGGGGACAGTAGTGTACACAAGGCCATGATTAGCTTGAACAACAAACAAGGCCCTTAAGGCCCCCGTACACTATTAATCATTGCGCAATCATATCCATAATGTGCGGGTATTATTGAAGGATTGTGCAAATTATTGAATATGATTGAAGAGGATTGAAAAGCAAAATTGTCAGTCTTTCACCACCAGCCACAGCGAGTACACAGGACACTCAGGAGTTTTAGCAGGAATTCCTTGAACTATACCTTCCGTATGAGTGGCATAACCATTCCCAGCAAATCAATAAATGTTTTCTTGTCCATATGTAGGAAATTCATGTAGTGTAAAAGAGATTACAAGTTCCTGTAGAAGGTTGTCGTGGGTGAATTCATGCCTCTTCTTAAGCTCCTCCATCTGCACCTTTCTTCTTTTTTTCTTCTTTGGTTCCATACTCTCAAGGACAAGGACAATGGCAATACATGCAGCCTTCCTACTCATTTTGACTGGATGAAGCACACACCACAACTGATGATTGCAAAATCTCATTACTGGTGTGTGGCCAAAACCAATGATTGAACTGTTTGCACTATCACCATGATTGCGCAGTCATGACTGATAGTGTATGGGCCTTTATGGAAACAAGTATCCAGGACTGGTATTTATTGAAAAGTTTAGCATTTCTTGAACTTTGACTTACAATGTGCTTCTTAAAGAAGAATGCAAGAACCATGTCAAGAAGAGGATGAGGACTGCACTGCTGTAACTAAGGGATAGCTACACTGTTATGGATAAGACAAATGCTGGCAAACCGAAAAGAACAAAACCACTAAATATAATATTCACCGATGAAGTCTTCAACCATTCATAGTTTTATCATGGAAGAGTCATATCAAGAAAAGTTGCAGGTTCAGTAAAAAACAGAAGAAGGAACATTATGTCTACATTTTTTTTTCACCTGACATCCATACACACCACGACTGGTGCTCCCAAAGCAGGTGTTTTGGAAGAATCCTGTTGCTGAAGAAACTTTGAAGAAAGCTGGCAAGAGAGATGCATCTCCAGTCAGAAAACCCGGTCACAGTGTTATGAATCTAAGACTAACATTAGGTGATAAACAGTACAAAGAGGTGCATTCAATCTAGAAATGTTTGTCGGATAACGGCCTTCTTTCAAAATGTTTGAAAGGGAAAAACCTAGAATCCAAATGAAAACCTACATAGCAGAATTTGGTCATTGTGCCCCAAAGTGCCCAGTGTCAGCAAGGCAATTACTGACTTTACAGTAGCACAACCTTGCCTAATATATAACCAGTAAAATACCTGGAAGGCGATTGAGAAGCAAAGCTGTCAGTAATGAAACAATGGAATCACCACGAACATAGAGAACTTGCCTAATATTCAAATCACTCTAGCTCAAAACTTTGCAAGAGCCCAGTGGTTGTGATACATACCATTAGATAGGACATTTAATTCTGCATTCAGTGATATGCATATGCTCCTGTTGAAAAAAAAAAATGGTGAAAATTGCAGAAAGCTGACAAAATCCCATTTTCGACACCCTTCTACAATTTGGAAGTTACCCATTTACTTCACCCAACAAATGAGATGAAAGCTATATCATATAAAACTGATAGAGTTGTGGTATTATATGGTGCCAATTTAGTTACGATCGGCCACATAGTTTTGGAGATATTAGCATTTGAATAGCATTACAGTCGGGCCAGGCCACGCAAAATGAAACAACAACCTCCATAGTAAACTTCGCTTCACTCATAGTAAAGGCTATGAGAAAAATTCATGTGAAGCACTAAGCTCAACCACCATGATGAAAATTTTGAAATGGGATGAAACCAGAGAACAAAAAATAGCATCCAGGCCAAAAAAGGGGGGAGGACTCAGCTGGCAGATCTCCATTATGCATCTGATCTAAGAACCACTTGGCTAGAAAAAATGTTACAGAGATGAGGGAAGGGATCCATCGCTGGTCAATATAAAACCCAAGCTGATGAAGTAGTGTTTCCGTAATGTCCTAGCGGTGAGGTTGAATTGCCAGTAAAGATCCAAATCAATGGTCCACATCCAGAATTATGTTCGGGTTAATGTCAAGTTCAATTTATCACATGCTATATTAGTAACACTTCATGTAGACTGTACTGAAGATATGAGAAAGTTTGTTGTGCATTTTCTTGAAACACTGTTTATCAGGTTTTAATACTAATATTATTCCATTATTCCTTGTCTGAATTCAATGAACAAGATCTCATTTCAAGAAGGGTATTTTAAGGAATTAAATGTGCTACTCTAAACTTTCATGCCATGTTTTTATTATTTAACATTATTAAGGCCTTCAAAAAGTTATCCATAAGACAAATGCATTCTTTGACTCTAAGTAATCAAACAAAAAATATGGCCCACATGCTGCAAATCTGTGAAAGTTTTATGAAGAAATGTTAATATTTAGGAGATCGGAGTGAAATGCTATACATACCTACACACGGCCAATTCATTAGACATTCGGGTTAATGGGCTGTAACCCAAATCCTGAAATCAATTTGGATTCCGAAACTTCGAGAGAGAGAGAGAGAGAGAGAGAGAGAGAGAGAGAGAGAGAGAGAGAGAGAGAGAGAGAGAGAGAGCGCGCGTCATAACCTGAAGATATTATTGGAATTGGACAAGAAAACGTCAGGAGCCAAACACTCTCCGAAACTATAGCCCAATCCCATTTGGAAAGGTTTTATTCTCCGATTCACGGTAGAAAAGTATCGCAACTGTACAAATACATTCAATAACAAAATTACCGTTTTTTTTTTTTATTACTCTAATTCAAAGGTTAAATGACAGGATTTCAGCGTTTCAAAAGAGTACAAGTGAACGAGTTGGTGGGGAGCCTAATGTATGTGCACCTGATCAGCATGGAAGAGGGAGTGGATGTATGTTGTAGCCTCTTTTTAATATCTTGCTTCTGTTCTAATGTGACTGATAATTCCAGTGAAATAAAGAAATGCACCCTCACAGGGTTTCCAATAAAATATCTATGTAATCTACTGCAGGGCATGAAGAGACATGGAAAAACTGACTGCTATAAAAACTCCAATGTTGTACTCGTATATAGTATCTGTTTTCAAACTTTACATTTACTTTTCTTTGTAATGAACAAAGATTAGAAACATCATGTAAATATACTGTTATTTACATTGTTGTTGCTGTTGTTGTGTAATATATATATATATATATATATATATATATATATATATATATATATATATATATATATATATATATATATATATATATATATATATATATATATATATATGTGTGTGTGTGTGTGTGTGTGTGTGTGTGTGTGTGTGTGTGTACACACACACACACACCGGGTAATGTAGTGGTTAGCACGCTCGGCTCTCAGCCAAGAAGGCCTGGGTTCGAATCCCGGACGCAGCGAGGCAAATTGGCGAGCTTCTTAATGTGCAGCCCCTGTTCACCTAGCAACAAGTAGGTACGGGATGTAACCCAAGGGGCAATCCAAGGGATTGTGACCTCACTGTCCCAGTGTGTCGTTGAGTCATACTTTGTCCAACCGCCATTCCAGGGCTTGGACAAGAAGCGCCTTACTAGGCAGCAAACAATCTCCCTAAGGCTGTTAAGGGAACCGAAGCCTGGTGGAACCCCATTGCTTCACAACCGTTTGATAAGGGAGGATGGAATACTGTCCATCTCCCCGCCTCACGTTCATCTCTTTGTAAGGAGAGCCGAGGGGCAAACCATGAACCTCAAGAACAGGTTTGTTCCCTTGTTACCAGTGGGTGCCACATGGAGGCAGACTTCCCCTGTAACTAAGTCTCAAGTAGGATGTTCACGTCACTTAGGGAGTTGCAGTACATCAACCTAGGCCTTACAGGAGTCATACTTACTCCCACTCTTTCTGTAGGGGAATGGCTGGCTGGATGACCAGCTGATGACCATAGGTGAATCACACACACGCCACCACCACTCAGGCTTGCCAACCCTAGGACCTCAAGGCTGCCAACACACTCGGCAACTCCTCCCGAGCCGTTGGGTGGCATGTGTTTCTAATAAATATACACGGTCCTTTCGGGGTTTGAAGTCCGACGTTCGGGTTACATTTCAGAGGCTTAATTACCTCCTGAGTGTTTAATGAATCAGCTGATAGTATGCTGTTTGTTTTCTTTTTCTCCCATTTCTACAAAAGCAACTAATTCATGATACAGAACAACAACAATTATATTTTATATTTCTCACTAAACCTGTATCTCTCTCTCTCTCTTTCTAATTAAAACTACTTTGATGAGACTGGTGTGAGGAAGGTATGAAACAGAATGGGCAAAGGCTTGGGATGGGTATATAGATGCAAAGAAAGCAGCTCAGGCAATCATTAGAGGTAAGATTGAGAAGTGGGAGGGAGAGCAGGCAAGGATCCTTAACAACATGCCCCGGAGAGAAAGAGAAAAGGAAACGTGAAGACGATTAAGGAGGAACTTGGGTGGGCTGGCAACACTCCAGGGGATGAAGTTGAAGGTGGATGGCAGGGAAGCAAGCAGCGAGGAGGAAGTGGTGCCAGTAGTGGAGGAGTATTGGAGCAGGATTATTTGGCAGGAGGAGGAGGAAGAGGACGAGGAAACAGGAAATATGTCCATTTATAGTAATAAATCTAGGGGGATGGAAGATGTTGAGATAGAGGAGCAAGACATAGCTTTAGTGGTGAGAGCCATCAAGACAGGGAAAGCAGGCGGAACAGACGGCATCATAGGTGAGTTCATAAAGTACAGTGGGGAAGCATTAAAACAGGCACTAACTGGGTTGTTCAGGAAAATATTAGAGATAGGGGAGGTGCCTCAAGATTGGAACAGGGGCAGAATTACACTCGTACACAAGGGAGGAGGAGGAGGAAAGCCATGGAAGGACGTAGGTAATTACAGACCTATATCAGGGGTAAACATACTAGCCAAGGCATTTGGATGGGTGGTTAGTAATAAATTGAAGACTTGGATGGAGGAGAATAAGGTGCTTCGAGAGGAGCAGAGTGGTTTTAGGCAGGGTAGAGGTGGATTAGAAAATGTGTTAGTTATGAAGGAAATTAATGAAAGAAATATAAAGCTAAGGAAAGAGCTGTACTTGGTTTTCTTAGATATAGAGAAGGCCTATGATAGGGTGCACAGGAGCAAACTGCTGACATTACTTGCACACAGAGGGCTGGACAGGAAGGTAGTGCAGGTAATTAGGAAGCTGTATGAGGATAATGAGGTGAAGTTCACGTTAAGAGACATTAGTACAGGTTGGATGAGAAACAATATTGGAGTATGGCAGGGTGTGTGATGTCCCCAACCTTATTTAATATTTACATAGAGGAATTAATAACAAGGATCAGGATGTCAGGGAAGGGTATTAAAGTTGGGGATACAAGATTAGGATGTCTAGCCTATGCTGATGACATAGTGCTGATGACAGGGAGTAAGGAGGGCATGGAGAAGCTGTTTTGGGTACCCATCTTATATGGACGTGAGTGGGGTGTTAAGTATAGCGATAGGAAATGTTATGGTGATGTAGTTTAACAGTGAGGTAGAGGTATTTGGGAACAGCATACAAGAGGTGGTGGAGAGGTACTCTTACCTGGAGCTAGAGGTAAGCAAAGAAGGAATAGGAGGCAAAAAACAGATGAAAATAAATTAAGGAAAAGCCAGGAAGATGACAGGAATGATAATGAATGCAGGGAGTAGGACAGTCAACAAGTATGAGGTAGGCAGAAGTTTATGAAAGGGAATGGCAATACCTTACTGCTTGTATGGGTCTGAAATTACTTACTACTGGGAGGGAGACTTAACAAGATTAGAGAAGACCCAGAAGATAGTAGGTAGATAAGGGTTAGGTGTTCCACGCAGCACAGCAATAGAAGCTGTCAGAGGAGAGATGGGCTGGAGCACCTTCAGCAAGAGCTGAAGGTGCTCCAGCCCATCTTCCCATTAAAGGGAAGCTGAGCTTTTTGAAGAAGATAGAAGGACTTGATGAAGATAGGTGATAGTGAGGTAAAACTCTATTAGATCTTCATGGAGTAGGGAAATGGATAGGTGGAAAAGGAGGGAAAATCTTGATGAGGACTGGAGGAGGATAGGACACAGAGAGGTAAGGAAAAGGATAGAAAAAAATGGTTTAGTTAGATGGCAGACAGGGACGGAAAGTCTACGTTAAAGTGGTACAAGTGGAAGGAGAGACCTGAGGCACTCCACTGGTATGTAGGAGACTGGGGTAGCAGGTTGTTAGTGAAGGCCAGGACAGGGATGCTTGAAGCAAAGGCTAGGAACAGGATTGAGCTGGACCAACCAGGGATGTAACACATATAGAGGGGTGAGGGAGACTGTGGAACATTTCCTGGTCAAGTGTGTCAGGTATGAAGAAGAGAGAGAGACAGGTTGACAGGCTCTGCAACTAAAATTATAGAAGATGAGTGGAGTAGGAAATTAGAGAAAGAGGATGGTGGAGTGCTGGGCCTATATCAAGGAGAGAGAGAGAGAAAAAAAAAGAGAATAAGGGTGATGAAAGAGTTCCTAGTACAGGCATGTAAGAAACGTAACATGTTACATATGTGGTTCTGTTCCCTGTGCTGTGCTTGCCACTCTCCTTCTATAGGCAGTGGACAGACAAGAGCATAACACTGAAGGGAAGGAGGACCTATCAAGCAATAAAAAGCAGAAGAGGTCACAAGAAGAAGAAGAAGAAGAAGACGAGTAGGCAGAAAAAAGAGAGTATGTAAGCCATGGTATAATAATGAAGTCAGAGAGGCTAAGAAAGAGGGAAAGAGGATAGATGGCTGAAGAAAAAAGGTATGAAAGCTATGAAGCAGAGAATGAGTATCAGAATGCATGAGCATTATATGTTAAACAGCAGCAACTGCAGAAGTGAATGATAATAATGAATGCTTAAGTGAAATTGTGAAAAGACTGTGATTCAGTCTTTAAGGGAGAAAGGTGTGGAAGGTGGCCCCAATTGGTACAAGTTTATGAGAGGTAAGAATATGGCAAGCAGTGTTGGAACTCTGCAATGGGGAATAACATCTAGAAACCCATGCTGGTCCCAAGCCCAGATAAAAGGAGGGTTGTCACAATAGACCTAACAGGCTGGTGGCGTAAAAAGAAAAAAAGTTTCTGTTCAAGATATGCATAGGCAGACCTATGAATGTCCAGAATGATCATGGACTAAGGACACAGAATACTCTCAGAATAACGACAATCAACATATCCACAATGGTTGGGAAGGAGGAAGAAACAGTGATTAACAGTGCTTGGACTGTATGAAACTTGCAGGAATGGAGCTGGAAGGAAAGTAATCCATCATGATTTTAAACTAATATATAGTGGAGGAAGATAAAATAAACATGGTGTTGCAATGATCATTTCACCAACTATTTCCCAAAGAATAAAGAAAATAAACCAAATTAGAGAATGTCTCATGAGTATGACTAAAAATGGATAAAGGAGATCTGACCTTCATACAAGTATATGCACTCCAGCAGGGGAGAATGACAAAAGAGAAAGAAGAGTTCTACCAGACATTACAAGATGAGTTTGACCTGACAAACAGAGACACAATTATTACGGGTGATCTAAATGGTCATGGTGTAGACAGAGATGGCCTAAATCATGTTGTAGGCGCTTTTAGGATCAGAGACAGGTGAAAGAGTACTGGATTTTTGTCTGTTGAACAACCTTGCTATAATGAACACTTTTTCAAACACAAAGATGAGCACAAATGAACTTGGTATCACTGGAATGATGAGAGACAAGAGTATACTTATAAATCTATGATTGATATGATAAGATAATAACAAATAATAAAACCTTACTAAATGATGTTAAAGCAATACCCTCACCCTTGTGTGACTCTGATCACAGATTACTAATAGGGAAAATAAACTTCACACAACCAAAGAATGCCAAAGGGCCAATGCAAAATGCTTTATTATAGAGAAATTAACAAACCCAGAAGTTGTCACGTAGTTAGTACAAAAGGTAGAAAAAAATTACACTGAAATTGACTCACAAGATATAGAAGCTGAATTTGATAAGTTTAAAGGTAGCATAAAGAAAGTATCTGAAGAAGTGCTACAAAGAAAAACAACCGAAAGAAGAAAGAAAAGGAACACGCCACAGTGGAGTGAAACAGTAAAAAAGGCCGTAAAACAGAAGAATAAAGCATTCAGAACATGGATAAAAACCAGAAAGCCCCAGGACAGGCAGCATTATGTTTTGAAAAGGAATCAAGCAGAGACCATTAAAAGAAATGCACAAAGAGATAGTTGGGTAAAGATTGGAGAAGATTTTGAAAGAGACTTGTCTGGAACAAGAAAACTAATATTTAATCTAGCTAAGTCCTATAAGAAAGGAAACACTGTACCAACTTGTTCCATAAAGGACAATGATGACAACTTACTAATAGAGCCACATGATATCAATCACAGGTGGAGAGAATATTTTGAGGTTCTATTGAACCTCCTGGGATGTGAAGACAAGATAGAGGAAAACATAGAAAACCTTAGACAAGTAGAAGTGGAGAATAGAGAATGAATGGCTAATAACGGAAGAAGAATTAAAGGCAGCTGTGGATAAAATGAAGGATGGAAAAGCACCAGAGGATGGTGAGATCCCAGTAGAAATAATCAAGAAAATAGGATCCACTGGACTAAAGTGGATATTGGACCTGATGAACCTGGCATGGAGAGGTAAGCAAGTTCCAGGCGACTGGACCAGAGTGGTGATCTGCCCTATATACAAGAAAGATGACAGAACAAGCTGTGTAAATTATCGAGTATTTCCCTCCTGTCACATAGCAGAAAAATTTACAAATGAATGAAAGTTCTTTAACTGATAAAGGGAGGAGATAAGACACAAGAGACTGAAAAATTAAAGAATCTGACAGGAAATTGGAGTTATGGCAATCCTGGACTTAACAGAAGAGTGGAAGGTGAGGTGGTTTGGACATGTCAAGATCAGAGGTACCCCCCCAAAAAATGCTGGATTGGGTGCCTGTTGGAAGACGATCAGTTGTGAGACCCAGGACTAGATGGATGAAGGGTGTAGAAGAAGCACTAGAGAGGAGAGGGGCTAGCCTACCCTAGCAGGCATTGAATGAGGTGAGAAATGTTGGTGTGGAGAGTCTGAAAATGAATGAATGGTATAGTTGTGACAGAGAATGAAGGAATCAGAGAGGCAATCAAAGATTTTTGGGAAGTGGTGTTGGTGAGGTGTTTAGTGTGAGAAAAGGATGTGTGAATCTTGAAAGGAAGAATGCAGATGAACTGAATGATAGGATCAGCAGGGAGGAAGTGGAGAGGTATGTGAAAAGGCAGAAGAATGGTAAGGCAGCAGGTCCAGATGATATACCATACATGTTCTACAGGAATGGTGGTAAGATAGTGATTGATATTATGACCAAATTGTTAAACCAAGTGTGGGATGAAGAGAGAGTGCTGGGAAAACTAAATGAGTGTCAAGTGAGTCTGTTGCATAAGGAAGGATACAAGAGTAAGAATGAGTTGAAGAACTACAGGCTGATTGTATTTGTGAACATATTAGGTAAAGTTTTCATTGCAGTGTTGAATGAGATATTGTGTAAATGGATTGAGAGAGTGTTAGGTGAAGAACAGAATGGATTTCATGTGGACAGGAGAGCTGAGGATAACATGTTTGTGGTGAATGAAATAATTGAGAGAAAGAAGGATGGAGATAAATTGTACCTAGGTTTTCTGGATTTTGAGAAAGCTTATGATAGGGTGAATAGAGAAATTCTAGGCAGAGTCTTCAAAAAAGATTGGGTTGAGTGCAAAGATAGTTAACGTAGTGCAAAGTATGTACATAGACACAAGAGCTAAGTACAGACTAGGACACATAGAAACAAACTGGGTAAAGAGTGTGATAGGAATTAGCCAAGGATGTATATTGTCACCAACCATTATCAGCTTGCATGCAGAGGAGTTAGCAGCCAGAATGAGAAGAATTAATGCAGGAGGAAGTGTGGGGAATGAAGAGATATGTATGCTCTTTTATGCAGATGATGTAGTGGTTATGAGTGAATCAGCAGATGAGCTCCAAAGTTTGTTGGATGTTGTAGATGGGTATGGAAGAGACATTAGAGTAAGGTTTATCAATGAAAAAAGCAAGGTCATTGGATGAAAGAAATGCAGTATGGAGACTTGGAGAGAATACACTGAAACAGGTACAAGAATACAAGTACTTAGGGATGTGGATGTGTCCAAACGGGAGTGAAAAGGCAGGGAATGAAGAGACAAGTATGGCAAACAAGTGGGTAGGCTGACTGGGAAGCACAGCAAGGATGAGAGCTAGTATGATGTACTAAGAGAAGCGAGGAAGAATGTGGCTGTGCCGAGTATAATTTTATAATGTATGGTATGAATGTGATTGCATGGAATGAAAGTGAAATTGATAAGTTAAAACTGGGGCAGAATAGTGGCAAGGATGGCACTGAATGCACTAGGTATACAGCAGTAGAAACTTTGAGAGGTGACATGGGGTTAAACATGTTTAGGGAAAGACTTACAAAAAAAAACAACAACACTTGGGTACAAGATTAGGCTTGAGAAATTGGATGATGCAAGAACAGCAGGAAAGGTGTATATGTGGGATGAAAGTGGAAGCAAATGGAGGAAGAAGTGCATGAGAATGACAGACAAGAGTGGAATTCAAGTTGTGTGGGAGATTAGAATGGCTGGGAGAAAAAAAAAAAAAAATAATAATAATAAAAAAAATGTGCAAATGGGTAGTGAAAAGAGGAAGCAGAGTGGGAACTGAATGGGATGTGAAGAAATGGAAGAGTGAAACTGACAGAGAAATTAAGTGTGTGGGACTGAATGAATGGAAGAATGACTTGAACGAAAGGGTACTCAGGAATGGTACAAGGAGAAAGAGACCCTTGTGTATGAAAGGTGGAGTGTGAGAGGTATGAGAGGCAGGAAATATATTATGCAAGTGATTCTGACCGAGTTAGGGCATAATAGGGATGAAAGAGTGGAGAATACAGAAAGGAAATGAATGGTGTGCTGCTGGTAATGTGCAGAGACAAGTGAAAGAATTATTGAGGCAGTGAATGAGTTCCTAGAGATAATGTGCCGTGCTTAAATGAAGGGACAATTACTGCGGATACTGTTTCTTTTCTGCTTGTTTTGTTTGCCTTTATTATACAGTAGCTGTCGATCTAAAGGCCTGGCTCAGGAGCAATTCCGGGTCGTGTACGACCACAATCAAGATCAAGATAGAAACATGACCTTTCCCAAACAAACTGAAAAGTATACCGTTGTAAAGTCGTGAAGGCGTGAGTTGTTTTCTTTTACAGATTCTAAAAAGTTCTGGTTGTGGCTTATGGGGCTGCACAAAGTTTGGGGTAACGTAACATCAACTCCATGACTGTAAAACTGTAATGTTACCGTTAAACTGTTACACTGTTACACACGGGGTTACCAGCAACACCAGACACATGTAATAGGATGTGCTGAAACAACTTCGGCCATTCATATTTCACTGCCTTTAACAAAGTAGTGGTGATCATGGAAGTAATCTTGACACTTGTGGGATGCAGGCCCAGACAGCCCGGACTACACGTCTCCACGAGTGCTATTGGGATGCGGGCTCAGACAGCCCGGACTACACTCCTCCACGAGTGTTATAATCTTAGCCTATTAATTTCCAGACATTTTCTTTCTCGGCAAAGAATGATGATATATTCAAGTTGTGATCTACACAGTGAAGGGATAATCTGTGAAGTAACTGAATAAATCTGAACTTAACTTAGCTCTTAGATGAAAATGCAGTAAATATATATAAGTGCATTCATCTAACATTTTCGTACGAAACTATATTTTCTGGTAGATTTTGCTGTGCTTTGAATGAATATAGTGACCGTTTCTGCCATAAACCAATTTTTTCTTTCTTTTATACTCTGTCACACAAGTAAACAAGCAGAAATTCATAAAAATAAACATTAACTAAAGCTAACCTAAAAAACTGACTAAACTCAACCTAACCTAATTAAACCTAACTATACATAATCTAACTAAACTCAACCTAACTTAACTTAATAGTAAATTTGATAAAAATTAATATCTCAGGAACAAGCAATTTGTGACAGTAATGTTACACACCACTGTTATGACCAAAGTACTTCACCAATTTTTTTTTTTTCCATGAGATTGGTGCACTTGTATAAGAATACCAAAAATACTAATGTTATTTCAATATTATCTAACTTTAACCTCCTTACTATGTGGAGGCAGCCTCTTTCCCTGTTCCTGGTTCCCCCTCAGTCTTGCTAACAGCCATGCATATCTCTCTTGGTCATGCAAGTCAAAGGGTATATCTTTACAACTACTGTTCTACATCTTTTCCCTAAAACCCTATCCCCTGTACTTCAATGACCTTGGGTACATGTGGGAATACATTCACCAAAATTATCTTGTGGTAAAAAAAAAAAAAATGAATAAATTAGAATAAAATAAATAAAAAAAATTAAATAAATACATATATGTACACATTAAGGCCAGATAACTTCTTACAGCTTCCCTTATTTTCGGTGTTCTTAGGTTCTTATGAAGCAGTGATTGTAAAGGTTTTCCAGTCAAACTAAATCCTGTACATCAATATTGCCTATTTAACAATAATAAGCTTCACATCTAATTCTAATCTAATGCTATAACCTCTTAATAAGGACATCAGCTTTAGAATCATGCTATCTGAGACTAAGAAACCATATTTTGCCTTGATCATCACTGCTGACAGACTGATAGAATGGTGAAAATAATTGATAAATCTGTAGTGGACAGTGACTGATTAACTCAAACAGTGGCATTACAGGAATGGTCAATGCACTGAACTCCAGCATCCCATAAATCTCACACTATTAAAACACCTACTCATATCTGGTGATAAATACTTACTCAGCTGTGAGGTATTACTATAAATATTTCATGATATATATTCCTATTACAAGAGAATTGTGTGTATTTATTCAAATAATTGTTGTGGATTAGATTTGCTTACATAAAGCATAAAAATGTATTGTATGGACACCAAGTGTATTTGAAGGCCATTTATTTTCTCTTTCAGATTGGTATGGCATCATTGTTTAAGGAAAATCCAGATCGGCCCAACTCAGTGCGCTCCCAAATCTTTGCCAAGCTGATCAATGGTGTGCACACTGAGTTTGCTGTCTTGGTTTACAGGTGAGCTTGGTCTAATATGCTTGGTCATTTATTGGTACTGTGTCATAAATCTGTAATTTAGAGTCTGAACTGTTTTATCAATACAAGCACAAATTTGTGATATAAATTTAAGTTTATTTATTATCTTTCAGCAACCGGATCTTTGTGACAGTTAGTCAGTGTGGGAAAATTGGTAACCTCTTCAGTGTCCACCAGGAGTCCTCACAGGATAAGGGCACCTTTTCTGCCAAGGCATTAACTATTTTTACTATCAAGTAAGTCATTGTACTGAACCAGTAAAATGTTACTTGTGAACAGTGACTACAAAAGCTTCAGCATAAAAATGAAAATATATCCTCTTGCAGAAGTCAAAGAAATTTATCTATCTGCTCTACATACCAGGATGATATTGCTCATGAAATGGAGATAAAACTGATGGAGATAAGAAAAAAAATAGCTGGTGTGAATATCACCATGCACAGTATAAAGGGGAGAGTTCAGAAAATTTTAAATGAAAATTAGGATCTCCTTAAAGTTAAAAACAGTTAATTTAATGAATGTAGAACTAAGTTGTGAAAATTCTAATTATTAAAATTATTGAAAATCTCTTGGAATTTTGGTTATTAAATATCAGGATTCTACATATTTTTTTTTTTTTTTTATGTAGGAAGGACACTGGCCAAGGGCAACAAAAATCCAATAAAAAAAATGCCCACTGAAATGCCAGTCCCATAAAAGGGTCAAAGCAGTGGTCAAAAATTGATGAATAAGTGTCTTGAAACCTCCCTCTTGAAGGAATTCAAGTCATAGGAAGGTGGAAATACAGAAGCAGGCAGGGAGTTCTAGAGTTTACCAGAGAAAGGGATGAATGATTGAGAATACTGGTTAACTCTTGCGTTAGAGAGGTGGACAGAATAGGGGTGAGAGAAAGAAGAAAGTCTTGTGTAGCGAGGCTGCAGAAGGAGGGGAGGCATAGAAAGGTGGAAATACAGAAGCAGGCAGGGAGTTCCAGAGTTTACCAGAGAAAGGGATGAATGATTGAGAATACTGGTTAACTCTTGTGTTAGAGAGGTGGACAGAATAGGGGTGAGAGAAAGAAGAAAGTCTTGTGTAGCGAGGCTGCAGAAGGAGGGGAGGCATGCAGTTAGCAAGATCAGAAGAGCAGTTAGCATGAAAATAGCGGTAGAAGACAGCTAGATATGCAACATTGCGGTGGTGAGAGAGAGGCTGAAGACAGTCAGTTAGAGGAGAGGAGTTGATGAGATGAAAAGCTTTTGATTCCACCCTGTCTAGAAGAGCAGTATGAGTGGAACCCCCCCCAGACATGTGAAGCATACTCCATACATGGACGGATAAGGCCCTTGTACAGAGTTAGCAGCTGGGGGGGGTGAGAAAAACTGGCGGAGATGTCTCAGAACGCCTAACTTCACAGAAGCTGTTTTAGCTAGAGATGAGATGTGAAGTTTCCAGTTCAGATTATAAGTAAAGAACAGACCGAGGATGTTCAGTGTAGAAGAGGGGGACAGTTGAGTGTCATTAAAGAAGAGGGGATAGTTGTCTGGAAGGTTGTGTCGAGTTGATAGATGGAGGAATTGAGTTTTTGAGGCATTGAACAATACCAAGTTTGCTCTGCCCCAATCAGAAATTTTAGAAAGATCAGAAGTCAAGCACTGTGGCTTCCCTGTGTGATATGTTTACCTCCTGAAGGGTTGGACGTCTGAAAAGACATGTAAAAGTGCAGGGTGGTATCATCAGCGTAGGAGTGGATAGGGCAAGAAGTTTGGTTTAGAAGATCATTAATGAATAATAAGAAGAGAGTGGGTGACAGGACAGAACCCTGAGGAACACCACTGTTAATAGATTTAGGAGAAGAACAGTGACTGTCTACCACAGCAGCAATAGAATGGTCAGAAAGGAAACTTGAGATGAAGTTACAGAGAGAAGGATAGAAACCATAGGAGGGTAGTTTGAAATCAAAGCTTTGTGCCAAACTCTATCAAAAGCTTTTGATATGTCCAAGGCAACAGCAAAAGTTTCACCAAAATCTTTAAAAGAGGATGACCAAGACTCAGTAAGGAAAGTCAGAAGATCACCAGTAGAACGGCCTTGACGGAACCCATACTGGCGATCAGATAGAAGGTTGTGAAGTGATAGATATTTAAGAATCTTCCTGTTGAGGATAGATTCAAAAACTTTAGATAGGCAGGAAATTAAAGCAATGGGATGGTAGTTTGAGGGATTAGAACGGTCACCCTTTTTAGGAACAGGTTGAATGTAGGCAAACTTCCAGCAAGAAGGAAAGGTAGATGTTGACAGACAGAGCTGAAAGAGTTTGACTAGGCAAGGTGCAAGCACGGAGGCACAGCTTCGGAGAACAATAGGAAGGACTCCATCAGGTCCATAAGCCTTCTGAGGGTCTAGGCCAGCGAGGGCATGGAAAACATCATTGCGAAGAATTTTTAATACGTGGCATGAAGTAGTCAGAGGGTGGAGGAGAGGGAGGAACAAGCCCAGAATCGTCCAAGGTAGAGTTTTTAGCAAAGGTTTGAGTGAAGAGTTCAGCTTTAGAAATAGATGTGATAGCAGTGGTGCCATCTGGTTGAAACAGAGTAGGGAAAGAAGAAGAAGCAAAGTTATTGGAGATATTTTTGGCTAGATGCCAGAAATCACGAGGGGAGTTAGATCTTGAAAGTATTGATAGTTCAAAAGTGTTCATGCATTTTACTTTTTCTTGTGCCAATCCACTTGTTTGAAGAGGGCCAGATGTATATGGAATTTCAAGCAAGAAAATGGAGTAGTAGAAGTAACAGTAGACAGAGTAATTGCTGTCCTTTAAAATTGGTATCAGGAAAGGCCTCAGATGATGATGGTTGTGTATTGATAATGTTGTGAAAGATACAAGAATGCATTTTTTCCACCTTTTGGTGAATACATCCTGAAATAAGATGTAGGCCATAATAATTGATATTGATATTATTACCCTGTCTTTCAGCTGGATAGGTTAGTTTTCCTGTGATCTTCACAATTAGATTAATAAAAACTAGCAATATGAACCGTTTACTAGAGCTTTAAATGAAACCCACCCATAAAAAAACAAACAGGATTTAAATGGAGTTATGCAATCTTGGATGGTCCACACATAATGATCCAGTTAGTCAAGAACACTGCAGATATTAAGACACACATTCTTAGTTCTTTTAGACTAACTAACCTAACCTAACCAATAATGTAGTACTACATCATGAGCTGAAAACAATTTCTTGTTCTGTTTTTGGAAACTCCTTTAATGAGGCAAGCATAATGTAAATCTCCATTGTTCACTCTGCCTTCCTGCCTAATACAGTTTTTCATGGGAATGGATTTTTTTCTTTTCATCTTATAGTACTGCTCTTCTCATTAGATAGAGTCTTTATTCTCAGTTAATATTGAAGAAAATGAACATAATTGCAGACTTGGCACATAAATATATCATAACACTGATTTCTATATATCTAGAGCTGGATTTAAATGAGAGCACAATTGTATTTAACTTTTGTTCATAAACTTGACAGGTGTCTCCTTGGAGTGGACTCAGAGGAGACAGAACAGTCCATCCGATTGTTGGCAGAGAAACTGGATACACCTCTGCCATTGCTGATATCCCTCACCTTACCTGTCCTTGACCGCTCAACAACTGTTCAGGTTGCAGAAGCTTTGTTGGAGAAAAGGTGTTGGTAACCAGGTGAGTATACACAGATTTTTCACATTAAAATACGAAGCTGAATAGAATGAGAAAAGCAATTCCTTACATCAAAGTAAGCTGCTGATTGTCATTTCTTTGAAAAAAATATGAGCCTCCCCAAAAAATTGTGGGACTTCTTGGTACACTTCTCCTTAAGAAAGTTGTATTGAGGGTAAGTTATCAGAATGAGGCAGTGTTCAGATGGTTACTAGTGAAGAGGACAGCACAAAAATATTGCTTCTGTTTTTCCCATTCATAAAGTGAGCATATATGGCTCTGAGAAAAAGCATAATGTTTATGGTCACCTATGTACATAGTACCATGCCATTATCCCTGATGAAGGGGGCAAAGCCAAGGCTCCATACACTCACAGTTACACTACACAAGCTTTACTTCACATTCTAGTCTTTATGAGGAGAGGAGTGTTTCTTACTGACCATACTGTATGGGGCTCACTTGTGCAACATACTCAAAAGAGAATGGTGATGCTAATGATAGTAATGATCAAGGCCCTTCAATTTCCATCAGGTCTCATAAGGTCTGGTTCCTATAATATAGTCATCCCTCGTTATCCACAGGGGGTTAGATAGCAGAAACACCTGTAGATAAGGAAAATCAATAAAAAATTAGTGCCTCTCCTTAAGAGCACACCCCTGAGCCCCCAAAACCTTGTTTAAGTAAAGAAAAGTACCTATACAATTGGCCACACTCCTGCAAGGTCCACTTAGCATTACCAATGCTGGCCGAGATAGTAACCGAAACACTAGTAGTGACCTTTGCTTGACCCATTCATTGTTGGTAGGGAGACCCCTGCTACAGTATACATTGAAAGTTTTGTCGCTGCTTGAAAAAAAAACATTATGTTTAGCAGAGAGAAAGGTTATAAATACACATGCATCATCAAAATTATTAGTATTTACTGGCATTACCCTCCCTCTTTACAATCTCCTTAAGGCATTTAGGGACACATAATGCAAGGTTTTGAAGGTAAGTTGGTGAAAAAGCTGGCCTACAGCTGTTCGACTGCAGCCTCAAGTTAAGGCATAGATGACTTGTCTATACTGTACAGCTGTCTCTTCATTTCCAACCATGAGTCTTCAATTGGATTGATAACTGGGCTGTTCCCAGGCCAGTCACAAAAAAAAGGGAACTTTACAGTCTGTCAACCACTATGTGCAGAGGCTGAGTCCTGCATGAACAATTTTGCTTTTGTTTCTTCAAAAGAATCACACAACACATCACTCAAAAGTTCTAAGTGATTGTTTTGGTTCACTTTTTCATTTGCAGGAAGAATCACCAATTCACCAACTCCATGATAAGTAAAGCAGCCCCAAACCATAAGTGATGCTGAGTGCTTAACAAACTTAGAGGTGTACTTAGGATTCAAGGGGTCGCTGCTTGGCCTGCAGTACTCTTGTGATGAAGAACTCCCAGTGACCATAAAAGTTGCCTCATCACTCCATAGCACAGTTTTTCACTGCTCCTCATTCCATGCTAGGTATTTCTTGCAAAATTTTGTCCTTCCGTAGCACATTTAACAACAGCTTTTTGTGGGCACGGTAACTTTTGTATCCCAAGTCATCATGGAGCATCTGCTGGATAACCCTCAGTGACACATCTCCCAGTAATTGTGAGTTTTTTTTTTTTCTTTAATTCCCATGATGTTAGCCTTGGATCCTTTAAAACTTGCTGGGAAATAAGTGCATGGGTCTTCAAGGTCATCTTATGAGGCCTCCCAGACTTGGGAAGTGAGGCACATGCATCTACCTCCGTGGCATCCTTGAAATGTCTCACCAAGCGCTGGACTGTCCTCAGCTGTACTCCTGTTTGATGTGCTATAAATAGGAGATCATGGCTAGCTTTGTGTAAGGTTACCACCTCCTTTCATTTATCTTTACTAATGACCATTTGGGGCAAGTTGAGAGGGTGGTAGGAAGCCAAATCAAGGCTCATTTGGCTCCACCTGGGGACATCAGATGAACATATTTTCCCTTTATCACAGCCAACAAAGCTACAAAGCTACAAAGTCTGAGTACCACTGACTAACTGCAAGTGGTAGAACATATAGTTGTTGCCAGTTACTGGTGTAAATGCATCTGACTAATGCTTTCCAAGGAATGAAGTTGTGAGCCTACTTCACTCAACGCAAAAAGATATGTTGTTGGCCCTTTAGCGACAAAACTTTCTGTACATATTGTACTTCCCTCAATCCCTTCTCCTTACCTCTCCCTACCACCAATAAATGGGTAGAGTGAAACTCACTATTAGCATTTTGGAGTTACTGTCTTGGCCAGCATTGGCAATGCTAAGTGGATTTTGCAGGAGTGTGGGCAAATGTACATGGTTACAAACATTTTATTTATCGATTACCTAAAAAAAAAATAATAAAAAAAAAACAATGAACACTGATAGGTTGCCTCTCATCACCTCTGCTGATTTGAATTTGTGGTTGGCAGCAATCCATGTAAAAGTGGAACTATGGAAACTGAAATTGTGGTTAATGAGGGATGACTGTTATAATAATAATGATAAAAAATAAAATAATATTAACCTTTTTTTCATTGTTTTAGCACAGCAAAATGGAGACTCGATTTGGTCAAGTAGTACTTGGACCTCCAGGCAGTGGGAAGACCACCTACTGTAAGGCAATGGCCAGGATGCTACAAGGTCTGGGCCGCAAGGTAGCTGTCATAAATCTGGGTGAGTTTCTCTCCCTTTCATATGCCAGATTTTCTTATCAATGCTGCATTATTCTTAAGGTAGTAAGAATATTTAGTATCAGGTTTTTCATCTTGCACTATTGAGCACTCAAGGTTTTTTGAATGAAGGTTTAATTTTTTACCAAGCAGTGCAATCACCATTCCTTTATGTGAAACTAAGGAACATACTTCTATCTGTATACAGCAGCAGTACATATTTTGTATTGAGCAATCTGCTGGATGGTCAGTTTTGTGGTTTTCTGCATCATACCTCTGACACTCACACAATACTTTGCAAAGAAGATTCTCATTTATTCGTACTGGTTAATTCATTAAAGTTGTTGGTGTGATGTATCAGACAGCTGTATCTTATTCTCAGAAAATTTGACCTGTCTGTGGGATTTTTTCTGATAGTTTATTGGAAGACTGAACAGCGGAGTTCGTAGGACCAGGCATCAGGTACAAATACATAAGGTCATCCGAGTAGCAAGATCTGATGTCCTTCTAAGACATATATGTTACCTATTCCAAATACCTCATAATGTTTAAGACTACGGATGTTTATGGAGTATCACATGCAAATAATAACTTTTATATCTCACTGCCATACACTCATACATGCTAACATTGTGAGAGCAGATTAGGATATATTTAAAGCTTAATGTAAGGTTTCCTCAGATCCAGCAAATGATGCAGTGCCATATGAGGCAGCAGCAGACATCCAGGAGCTGGTGCAAGTGGAGGAGGTGATGGCCATGCAGGGTGTGGGGCCCAATGGAGCACTGGTGTTCTGCATGGAACTCTTGGAAGCCAATATGTCTTGGCTAATCAACAAGCTTAAACAGTTTCCCAAACACTACTTGATATTTGATTTCCCAGGACAGGTGTGGTAATCTCTTGGTTAACATATTATAATTTTCCATCTGTGGTCCTGAATATAGAATCAGTAATAATAGAAATATTAGATGAATGAGGATGTGTTCATCTTCCATTCCCCAAAGCATCTACAATATCCAATTTTATTTATTTTTTTTTCTATAATTTATTTGCTCATGTTTTGACTTTTCCCACACCACCTTAAAGGTGAAAGTCAAGGCATTCTATATATATTTATAGAGGGATTTCCTTCTTTTCATAAAATCTTAAGACAATTTATTTAAGCACACACCTGTCAAAATTATCCAAATTTGTTACAGGTGCTCTGTGCCTCTTGGTTAGTGATGAGAATACAAGCTGTTCTAGTGATAATTGTGTTGCACAAGCTCAATTTATGGTAGAGCAAATTCATTGCTCTGCCAAACAGTACAGATAATCTTATTTGTTTGATAATCCCAGTATACAGAAAATCTGTATACTGTATATGTGTATAATTCAATTGTAAATGTAATCACTATTTTAGAAAAGTTGTACATTCTCATCCTCCAAATTTCTGTACTGCATTACAAACTAAATACACATTAATGAGTACTTTACTTTCTAGGCTGAGCTGTACTCTCACCACACAATGGTTCGCAGTATTCTGTCTGCCTTAGAGAAAGAGGGAGCACGTCTTTGTGCAGTGTACTTAGTAGACTCCCATTATGCTAATGATCCAGGTAAGACCCATATTTTTATTAGTCCCTATAAAGACAGATTATGACAGATTAAACTGACTTCCTGTTTTCCATTTATCAATCATCTTTATTATTACTATCTTTGATATCTCACTTTCTTGTGGAAAGCCTCTCCTAAGAGATGGTCATAACAGAAATGCCCAAAGTTATCCTTCTTAACGTGTAAGTTGCATGTTGCTCGCCATGTTGCTCCACCTCCTTCCTTCCCTCCTTGGCTCGCTATGTACTTGAGTGGTGCTGTGCGGCATTAAGAGATAATTTTTTGTATACAATCTAGACAGTCAAAGCCTTACTGGAAACAGTTTGCAAATGACAGATTAAATTTTTTATGTGTCAGTGAAGAAAATATACAGGTAACAGTAATACAGTGATTGTGAAGTGTTTGTTACTCTTTAAACATTCCTGGCAACTCACCAGCTTCACAACGACTGCCAGGTGTTCCCAACCCTCCTGTAAATGTTCCTTTAGATTATATGATATTCTTTCTAAGTGATGTCTAATTGTGCTATGTGCTATGTTCTGCGAATTTTGACCCTTTATATATTCGTGTATTTGCGTTTGTATTTTTGTCCTGATGGTGGGGTTTCATATTGTCCCTGGATAATACCATCTGCAGAAGTACCAGGAAAATGTACTCTCTCGTGGAGATGCTGACACTGGAGAACACTCTGCTATCTGGGTGTCTTCTGTCTGGGTACCTGTGTCTGTCTGTATTCTGCTGCTGCAACCCAGAGAGAGAGAGAGAGAGAGAGAGAGAGAGAGAGAGAGAGAGAGAGAGAGAGAGACCTGCTTTTCCTGGCTTGTTCATTAACACCCTCCCTATATCAAAATTGAGTTCTATATCATATTGATAAATAGGGTCTGTCTATGTACATATCCATAAAAAAATGTAAAAGTAGTCAAGCCTGCAACGTTCATTTCCTGTAAAGGACAAGTTAACACAGGCTTTGTCCAACCAGACCAACTTGTACCAGCATGATCTGAACAAATGTATGATCTTCCTTAATACAAAGTGTCAAAATCTTTCAAGATCTTACCCTCCTTGTAATTTCTGGCAATAACTTTGCTTCTTTATCTTTCCCTCCTTTATTTTAACCTGATGGCACCATTGCCATCTCATCTATTTCTAAAGCTTAACTCTTGGCTCAAACCTTTGCTAAAAACTCTATCTTGGATGCTTCAGGGCTTGTTCTTCCCTCTCCTCCACCCTGTGATGACTACTTCATGCTGCCTATTAGAATCCTTCACAATGATGTTTTCCATGCCCTCGCTGTCCTTAACCCTAAGAAAGCTTCCAAACCTGATGGGGTACCTTCCACTGTTCTCCCAAACTGTGCCTCCAAACCTTCAATCTGATTGCTAGTATGGGTTCCCTTGAGGCCACTCTCCTGATGATCTGGCTTTCTTTACCGAGTCTTGGTCATCCTTTAGGAATTTCGGGGAAACTTTTGCTATTGCCTTAGGCATATTAAAAACTTTTGATAGAGTCTGGCACAAAGCTCTGATTTTCAAACTACCCTCCTACAGCTTCTATCCTTCTCTCTGTAACTTCATCTCAAGTTTCCTTTTTAACCATTTTATTGCTGCTGTGGTAGATGGTCCCTATTCTTCTAAATCTATTAACAGTGGTGTTCCTCAGGGTTCTGTCCTGTCACCCACTCTCTTCCTATTATTCATTAATGATCTAAATCAAACTTCTTGTCCTGTCCACTCCTATGCTGATGATACCACCCTGCACTTTTCCATGTCTTTTCCTAGATGTCCAACCCTTCAGGTAGTAAACAGTTCTTGCAGGGAAGCCACAGAATGCCTGACTTTTGAGCACTCTAAAATTTCTGATTGGGGCAGAGCAAACTTAGTATTGTTCAATGCCTCAAAAACTCAATTCCTCCATCTGTCAACTTAACAGAACCTTTCAGACAACTATCCCCTCTTCTTCATAGACACTCATCTGTCCCCCTCTTCTGCACTGAACCTCCTCAGTCTGCCCTTTACTTATAGTCTAAACTGGAAACTTCACATCTCATCTCTAGCTACAACAGCTTTTATGAAGTTTGGCATTTTGAGTTGTCTCCACCCATTTCTCTCATTTCTTAGCTGTTAATTCTATATAGGAGCCTCATCCATCCATATATGGAGTATGCTTCACATGTATGGCAGGGTTTCCACTCATACCACTCTTTTAAACAAGGTGAAATAAAAATCAACTGCTCTCCTCTAACTGACTGTCTTCAGCTTTTCTCTCATTGCTGAAATGTTGCATCTCTTGCTATCTTTTACTGTTATTTTCATGCCAACTGCTCTTCTGATCTTGTTAACTGCATGCCTCCCCCTCCTGTGGCCTCATTGGTCATCCCTATTCTGTCCACCTCTCTAATGCAAGAGTTAACCAGTATTCTTAATCCTTCATCCCTTTCTCTTGTAAACTCTGGAACTCCCTACCTGCTTCTGTATTTCCTCTTTCCTTTGACTTGAACTCTTTCAGGAGGGAGGTTTCAATACACTTATCCTGTAATTTTTTACAACCAGCACCAGCACCTCAGTGGACATTTTTTTATTTTTTTTATTATATTTCTGTTGCTCTAGGCCAGTGCCCCTTCTACATGAAAAAAAAAAACTTGAAACCTTTTGTTTCACTCTTAGATTACTTTTTAATTGCTTATTTAAACTGATCTACAAATAAATATGAAGAATAAACAAAAATAAATAAAATCCCCCCTGAAAAATAAAATAAAACCCCCAAAATATATATATTTTTTTTATCTAGGTTTTTTTCAAACCCTGGATGATAAAGAGTGAAATGTTTGTCCTCAAACACACACACACACACACACACACACACACACACACACACACACACACACACACACACACACACACACACACACACACACACACACACACACACACACACACACACACACACACACACGGTTTTGAAATGTATATATATCACATATATATGACTGAACAATGATGGAGTAGTGTCTCTCTTTCTCTTTCTCTCACCACAGATGTAAATAAAGACACATGATGTAGTGCTACATATGCTGAATGTGAAAATCTCTAATGAGCTTTTATTGTGTATTTCAGTCTATGGGTGTTTTGACTATGTACTACTGTATTGTATGTATATGGTAACCTATGCCATATCTTTCTTCCCCTTTCTGTTTCTCTACAACCTTTCTTTCCGCTTTCCTTTCACTCACTCCCTCTCTACTCCCTGTCTCTCAAAGATCCCAGTATTTAGGTTGACCCCCAATCATTTACCAAAATGTTTGGCCTTTAGAACTCGACCTATACTTGAGGAAATTCAGTAACTTGGCATAAATGGCATACTAACTGGTTGGCTTTATGCATCTTGAAGTTGACACACTTGTTCACTTTCTATGTTCCTTATACTAGTGCTGGTTATGAAACATTTTATTCTAGAAAAATCATGATGTCAATAGTTACTGTTGAGTGATATAGGAGCTTTCTTGACACTTCTTTTTGAGATAGAAGGAAAGAATGGAAAATTCTTAATGCTGTACACTCCCTATTATATATCATATTATTTTATAAAGTTATTGGGAAAATTCTTCTGGAAAACATTATTGATTAATTGTTCAGCAGACATTCAATAAATTAGTATCTAATTTGTTGTGCGTTTTGTTATTGCAGGAAAATATATTTCTGCTGTCATGCTGACATTAAATAGTATGCTAATGATGGAGCTGCCAACTGTTAACATACTATCAAAGGTAAAGTTTTATCTGTTTGCATTATCATTTCTTTTTGCAATATTTAGGTTGATTATCCAAATTTTATTGACATAAATCCCATTACTAGGGTAGATTTTATGGGCTATATGATGAAACAAAATACATCCAACATATAATTAGTTCAGACTGTGGTGAGCCAGCCCATGTTCATCAATCACTCATTAAACCAACTCAGATAAATAGTGAAATTTGTTCTTCTGGAGTTTAAGATGGTAGTATCCTGTCCAGTCCTGTTATTCACCCATGCTTCCAAGCCTAATTTCTAATCAGTCTAGTATTTCTTGATGTGGTTAGGAAAAAATCTCATGAGTTTCAGTGCCTCAGTAAAGCATTCTATTACTTATCATTCTCCCATAGTAATAACAACTTTCACTGTACAGTCATAGGTAGTATAGTTCTGTTGACCATCACCAAAGGGAGATTTACTGTGACATCAAGTCTTCATTAAAATTTCTCAGTACAGCTAACTCTCTGTACATTTGTAGTGCAGATGTTTATTTCTTCATGAATTAATGAGTAACTTCATTAGTGTCAGAGTTAAAGAAAGAAATCACTATAATATTTATAATGTCTTCTAATTTGCTGATTGGCAGGTGGATGCAGTAGAGAAATATGGCAGTCTGGATATGGGTCTGGATTTCTACACTGAAGTCATGGACCTGGACTATTTATTAGACTACTTGGGGGATGCTCCGGGTACCAGGAAGTACCATAAGCTCAACAAGGCCATGGCAGAAGTGGTGACTGACTATTCATTGGTTTCTTTTTTGCCTGTTAGTGTGGAAAGCCATTCCACACTTCTTAGTGCAATGAAGGTTTGTCTTGAGGATAATTTGTTACACTAGGCACCTGTTCATTTTACTCCTAGTTCTAGTTGTGAAGTTTTTTGTAGTTCTTGAATGATTAAGTTCTCAGTCAAGACTATGGCTTGTTATTGTTCATCTTTATTATTTATTTGCTCTTTACTTTTTATGCAGGCAATTGACAAGGCCAATGGGTACATATATGGCACAGGAGAGGAGCGCAACATCCAGCGCCTCCTGTCATGTGCTGTGGGGGCCGAATGGGAACACGAGCGCATTGGAGTACCTCGGGACACTTTCATGAGAGATGAGGAAAAGGAGGAGGAGGAAAATGAAGACAATTTTGAATCAGTGCTGGAAATGCTAGCAAGACAAAATCAAAAGCCTTAACATAATGTCAAGGTTCTGTAGCATTATGACACACAAAGAAACAGCAGCCTTTTGAAGAAAATGACTTTTGTCTTAAACCAGTTCAATAAATTATTCATTATATATGTTTGTATATTTTCCTTCTCCAGGTATTTATCTTAGACTTTATATACGTACTTCTAAGATAAGCGTGTAGACAAATTCTGTTATTTGAGAGATACACATGACAAAGGCTTGACTCACTAAACAAGAAACCTGCCTCTAGAAATCATGATGATAATGCTGAGAGTGATCATGTATCATTGCTGATATTGAAATGATGCTGGCAGAATAGAATAATTAAGAAAGTAGTTATTTCTGACTTGGTACAGCATGTAAAGCATATTAGGGACTCAAGCTGAAGATTTCATGGATAAGACAAGTCTCTATTGGAGAATTTTCCTGCTTTTACTATTAAAGAAGATTATCTTTCAAAACTGATGGAAAACAGCAACCTGAGAGAAAGCAATGGTCTGCAAAGTGTGGATTCTGTGTGGCAGGACCTGGAGCCTGGGATCTCTGCTCACCCTGACTGCCTTCATTTGCAGATTTCTGTGTTTTGGCAGCCACCCACAAAGCCGATTGTTTTATCTAAATGTCTATACTATCACTGCAACATCCTTCAAAACGTGGTCAGGATCTGCATGTCACATTGTCTGTAATAGTGTTTACATGTCAGTTTTTGAAGCAGATACACTCCAGGAACAATCCTTTATTCTTGAGGGGACTTTCCTTCTCTGGGACTAATTGAATTGGAATGAACTATACACCATTTGACTTGCAAGATATTTCTCAGCGAAGTAAACATCTATCTACAGCACTGAAATATGGGGTGGCCCAAACAAGGCACCACACACTCACACACATAATTCACACTTAGTGTGTGAAAACTGGATAAAAAAAAAAAAAATTGGAAGATTTTGTACACACACACACACACACACACACACACACACACAGTTGCTTTTGTAAGTATACGACTACTGTATCGTGTGCGCGTCTCGTAGTTATTCTGATATGTTGCATTCACTCCCTTAGACCAACTTCTGCGACATCTCTAATGATCGCTGATATAACGCTGGTATAGACGCTCGGTAGGCGTTTCTCACGTCAGAGTACACCTGCGGTCACGGAGCTGCAGGTGATTTCCCCAGGGTGTTCACAGAGACAAAACCAGGTCACGTTTGGCACTGCTTTGGTGTGTGTGTGTGTGTGTGTGATCGGTTAGTGAAATAATCCACCACGTCCCCATATTTATTGTATAGTATGTTTGGATTACGTGAGCAGTGCGACGTTTTGGTGCCATCTCGAGATCACCGCACGACTTGCAGGCCGCGCAGGGAATGAGGCTGGATCAGGTTAACGTGAGGCCTACTTCTGCTGTAGATTTTTTTTTTTTTTAAGGAAATAATACTCTCTTTTGTTTTCGATTGTCCATTTCGGTAAATAACCTTATTACGATTTTCTTCTTCCTCCATTTCAAATCGCTATTACCTGGTGGAGTAGTCACCGGCAATGTCTGTCTCGCACGATCTCTTTTACTCCCATTACAATCCACACGATCTCTTCCATGCCGAGTCGCCGTCTGCATTGGACCCTCGACCCTTCACCGCCTGTCTGCCACATCGCCTCACCAGGTTATCCTTCACTCCTACCATCACATTACTACTCCGCCAACTTTATACATTTTCATCTTTTCACAATGGACACGACATATTGGTGTCATCACAGAATGCTTGCCGGTGTTGTGTGACATTAATACAACTAAGCCTGCAGTACAACTTGACACACGTGTGCTGCTGCTTCAAGTGTGCCTCCTCTTCTATAAATAGCACAAAATTATCACAATGAAGCACAAGGATATTTATGAATTGTGTTCATGCACCTGCCTGTGACAACAATATATACAACAACATATACAAAATATTTGCAATAATACTCTTCTTAATACACAGGCATTGCAGCAACACCACTGTTAGTACGTTATTGTAGTGACACTAACATAATAAATGTTTTTCCTCAGTTTTAGTATCGCAACCTAAAAAATTTAGCATCATCCGAGACTAGTATATTTAAAAGAAGCAATGTTCATCTCTGATTTAGTGTCAAATGCCACTGGTTGCCTTGTGTTAGGACTCACTGACTCCTAATTAATTTCAGTAGCTTTGGAATTAGATGAACAACGCGAGATATGAATAAATACAAATTTCCAAAAAAAAAAAATAAATAAAAATATAAATAAATAAAATGAAATAAATAAATAAATAAAATAAATAAATAAATAAATCGCCTTGGCCCTCAGGTTACGTCACACAAGTACGAATGAGGAACCCCACTGCACTGGCAGCCCTGACGTTTTAGCTTCGAGTCCCGGCATGTAATCTGCATCTGAAAGTTTCAATAATATCTACCTCTCTTCTATTCATGAAGGAAAAAATACACTCGCTTCTTTCACCTCGCCCTTTCCCCGAACACTGCAGCAGGGGGCCAAAAAAATCAAGCCATTATACTCACACTCCTTACACAATAGACCAAGTACAAACTACTTTTTTCCGAGGTACAGAAACAATCGCTTTCCTGCTGAATTGGCGGTCCAAACACGCAGCGCTCGTTCATCACAAAGAAACGAGGCAGTAATTACGGATTTATGGACATTTTTCTTCCCACGTGTACCCGAGTAGTTGCCGCCAACATCCCCTGAACGGCTGCTCCCCGCTACACTTTTTGATTTTTTGGTCTACGGTAGTCATCGAGCTTCCATTGTAAGGAGAAAGAGGGACAGCATTTTTAGCAAGGCCTTCATGGAGCGCGCGCGCGTGTGTGTGTGTGTGTGTGTGTGTGTGTGTGTGTGTGTGTGTGTGTGTGTGTGTGTGTGACGTTATATTTACCTATTTGTGTTTTTTATAGGATTAAGTCACGCTCATCTTGTCTTGTCTTCTTACTACCAAATTATCAGTACTTCCTTTAAACTTTTGTGTGTGTATGTGTGTGTGTGTGTGTGTGTGTGTGTGTGTGTGTGTGTGTGTGTGTGTGTGTGTGACAGCGCGTTTACTCGAAAGTTACATAGGTTAACATTCCCTGCTGTTAGTTTTTATAGCATTAACAATAGATCCTCAGCGTACTTAAGGAAACAAAATGTATACCTTGAGCAGCCATTAATAACAAGTTTCCGGTGGTGAAGTCACTAAAACTGTATAAACTAAGTGGGAAAGGCGGAAGCTCTTGCCCAGGTCTGCCCCCTCGCCCTTCACATGAGCGAGAACTATTATTATTACTATTGCAGGTTGTCGCTCGATCCTTGGGAGGGCTGATCAATCTCATTTGTAAGGCGGAGTCGCTCATCATGGACTGACAGACACTTTTCTTCCGTTTCCTATCGAGTTAGAGAAGTGGGGGAGGACCAGCACCGGAATGAGTCCCGGACGCCTAAATAAGTAGGTAAATATATAAATGAATGAATAAACAAATAAATAAATGACAATCGGATGTCGATCCCATGTACAGAGTTATCTCTCTTAGAAACAGCTCTGAGTGAAGAGAGAGAGAGAGAGAGAGAGAGAGAGAGAGAGAGAGAGAGAGAGAGAGAGAGAGAGAGAGAGAGAGAGAGAGAGAGAGAGAGACGTGGGGGGGGACATCATGATTTCATTCACCACCATAACGTTTTTAAGCACAAGAGGATGTCATGCAGATTTCCTCCAGAGACTTGCATTTCCGCCGGCCTCCAGTTTCGCACATCAGTCCATGCACCAGTGATCCCTTGCACAGTAATAAGGAAATATTTGTGCTGAATCTCTCCTAACACACGAGGGAGGCTGGTATTTGTTTTCTTTACTACACCCTTTCCTTGTACTCGACCAACGGACTTCGAGACTACCACCTACGTTGCTGTTCTTGCCTCATCCTACCAGTGACCGGCATTCTAATCTATCCGTCCTTTAATCTTACCCTTTCTCGATGCTTCTCACGATGTCGAGTCTGGCGTAGCGAGCAACGGAGAAAACAATAAAAGAAATATGAATGACGCTTTAGAAAACTGACCTATGAAGCCATACAGAAGATACGAAGAATGGAAGAACAAGAACAAGAACATGAACAACAACAACAACAGCAGCAGGAGGAGGAGGAGAAAGAAGCGATTTTGTCACGGAGCAAAATTATCTTCTCGTCACCGGTGCTCCAGACGCGTCACGCCAACCTCGACCTTGCCGCGCGTCACAAACCGGGCGACGAAGAGGCTGGCTGCTTTTAGGGGATAATTGCACGCTCTTAGAGATGAGCGAGCGCCCCTGTCATTATCGCCCGGAGGAGCAGCAGAGGAGCATTAGAAGCGCCTTCATGCTCACGACACCCAACAGCAAACTAACGGGCCGGCCAACACAGCCACCCACTTCCTCCTCCTCCTCCTCCTCCTTCTCTATCTCTTCTACATCTCTTCCTCTGTCTTCTCCTCTTTCTCCTCATGAACTTCCTCTTTTTCTTTTCTTTTCTATTTTTTTTCTTTTTCTTCTTTTCTACTTCGTTTTCCTTTTTTTTCTTTCTTTTTTTTCTTCTTTCTCTCCTCCTCCTCCTCCTCCTTCTCCTTGTCCTCCTCCTCCTCCTCTTCTTTCACATCCTCGTCCTCTTCCTCCTCTTCCTATTCGTTTTCATTATCTTAACTTCACCTTTACCGTCTTGCATATTTCACTTTAGAATAGAAAGTACAGCTTATCGTTAAGAATATCGTAAGGGCTAACCACCACCACCACCACCACCACCTCCTCCTCCTCCTCCTCCTCATCTCACTCATCCACCCGCTCCTGTGCCTCCTCCTCAACCTCCTTCACCTCCACCTCTCTCCTTATTTCCTAGTGTGGTTTCCTGCATCTTTCTCTGTTTTCCTTTTGTTCAATTCCGCTGTTCAGTCCTACTGTAATTACACGGCATATTCTTGTTCCTCTTGCTCTTCTTTCGTGATGGTTGTTCTTCTCTTCCTGTTTCTCACTTTTTTCCTTGATTTCTTCCTCTCTCTTACTTTCCTCCATTTTTTTTCTTTTTTTTCCTCGCCTCCATCCTCCTCCTCCTCCTGTTTCTTCATTTCCGCACCAGGTAAGATGAGAACCAGGTTAGGTGTCAGTGACGTCAGGAATGAAACAGCAGCCTGAGTGCAGCATCCTTTCCTTCAGTGTGTGTGTGTGTGTGTGTGTGTGTGTGTGTGTGTGTGTGTGTGTGTGTGTGTGTGTGTGTGTGTGTGTGTGTGTGTGTGTGTGTGTGTGTGTGTGTGTGTGTGTGTGTGTGTGTGTGTGTGTGTGTGTGTGTGTGTGTGAACTTAATCATTTATATCTTCGCAGGAATAAATTAAGCTCGTCCCGTAATCCTACTATCTAAGCATTGCGCCCTTCGAGAGAGAGAGAGAGAGAGAGAGAGAGAGAGAGAGAGAGAGAGAGAGAGAGAGAGAGAGAGAGAGAGAGAGAGAGAGAGTGGGGGGATGTTGCGGGAAGCACCATGATTTCACTCACCATCACAACCTTTTTAAGAGCAAGAGTATTAATGCTTAAACGTTTCCTTCCTCTAAGCCATTATCTCTCTCTCTCTCTCTCTCTCTCTCTCTCTCTCTCTCTCTCTCTCTCTCTCTCTCTCTCTCTCTCTCTCTCTCTCTCTCATCATATCACAGAACTTAATTAAACAGAAGAAGAAGAAGAAGAAGAAGAAGAAGAAGAAGAAGAAGAAGAAGAAGAAGAAGAAGAAGAAGAAGAAGAAGAAGAAGAAGAAGAAGAAGAAGAAGAAGAAGAAGAAGAAGAAGAAGAAGAAGAAGAAGAAGAAGAAGAAGAAGAAGAAGAAGAAGAAGAAGAAGAAGAAGAAGAAGAAGAAGAAGAAGAAGAAGAAGAAGAAGAAGAAGAAGAAGAAGAAGAAGAAGAAGAAGAAGAAGAAGAAGAAGAAGAAGAAGAAGAAGAAGAAGAAGAAGAAGAAGAAGAAGAAGAAGAAGAAGAAGAAGAAGAAGAAGAAGAAGAAGAAGAAGAAGAAGAAGAAGAAGAAGAAGAAGAAGAAGAAGAAGAAGAAGAAGAAGAAGAAGAAGAAGAAGAAGAAGAAGAAGAAGAAGAAGAAGAAGAAGAAGAAGAAGAAGAAGAAGAAGAAGAAGAAGAAGAAGAAGAAGAAGAAGAAGAAGAAGAAGAAGAAGAAGAAGAAGAAGAAGAAGAAGAAGAAGAAGAAGAAGAAGAAGAAGAAGAAGAAGAAGATGAAGAAGAAGAAGAAGAAGAAGAAGAAGAAGAAGAAGAAGAAGAAGAAGAAGAAGAAGAAGAAGAAGAAGAAGAAGAAGAAGAAGAAGAAGAAGAAGAAGAAGAAGAAGAAGAAGAAGAAGAAGAAGAAGAAGAAGAAGAAGAAGAAGAAGAAGAAGAAGAAGAAGAAGAAGAAGAAGAAGAAGAAGAAGAAGAAGAAGAAGAAGAAGAAGAAGAAGAAGAAGAAGAAGAAGAAGAAGAAGAAGAAGAAGAAGAAGAAGAAGAAGAAGAAGAAGAAGAAGAAGAAGAAGAAGAAGAAGAAGAAGAAGAAGAAGAAGAAGAAGAAGAAGAAGAAGAAGAAGAAGAAGAAGAAGAAGAAGAAGAAGAAGAAGAAGAAGAAGAAGAAGAAGAAGAAGAAGAAGAAGAAGAAGAAGAAGAAGATAATGATGATGATGATGATGATGATGATGATGATGATGATGATGATGATGATCAGCAACTCATCAAGAACACAGACATACAGCACAGTCACAACACAAGCTGTACGTGGAAAACCTCACATCGCAACATTTAGGCATCCTGAACCACTGGAGTCTATATACTCTAGGATCCTCCACGCTTAACTGGCCCCGTAACGCATTGTTCCCTCCCTGGCCGCCCTCTCCTCGCGTCCGTCACCACCACCCTCACCTCTCGTCCTGCCTGTCTGAGTGTACGGCCAAACAAGAGAACAATGCAGACATCACAATATTCAATCGATACTTTCATGACACTTTATCCCTCTTTCCATTTACTTTTTCAGTCCATTCCTTCCTTTAGGGTTATCTGATCACTATCTTCTACTCGACAAGCGAACAATGGAGTCACCATAATACTTGATCGATTTTTTCGTGAAGCTTTATCTTTTCTGCTCTTTATATATTTACTTATTTTTACTTTATTCTTTCATTCATGCGGCCATTCATCTATCTCAATTTCTTTACATTACTGAATGTTGCATCTTTTGCCACATGCAGTTACACATCATATAACATAAATAAGATATAATGGCCAGTATCAGATACAGTTACAGCACGAGGTAAGACCCATCTGATATCCTTTTAATAAGTAAAAGATGATAAATAATAATAAATACCAATAAACTGTCAAAGTACAACGAACCAGAGCAGGTTTTTGTGACGTGTGCTGAACTGAGTCATGAGTTCTCTTAATAACGAGCTCTGCGATTGTTTATGGCATGGTGATGTAAATACTGCATTTTTTTTTCTTAATTTTAAAATCATTATAGTGGTTCCGCTCCCCTTGCTTCCTGGTATTCGCAGCAAGACAGCTGCCTCACACATGGCAGTGATGAATCTTAACATGCTAAATTAATGCAATTATTTAGCACAGTATTGTTACACACACATTCTCCGACATGCGCAAATCTTTCATCTGTGGAACATGACCGCCTGTTGTCAATTGTAAATTCTTGCAAGGCCCATGTGATCGATCACTCCCAATAGAAAAATTAAGTGAAACTATTTTTTTTCTCTAAACTTTTAAAGTTAATATGACCAAGGCCGTGCTGACCAGGAAGGACCGTGTTGGCAAGCTTGGCTGCTGACACCATCAGTATAGCTACGTATGAAGAATTATATAATATAATATAATTATATAATAAAGTGTCCTTGTAAGTTACGCGCTTCCTTTTCTCTTTCCACACTGCTTTCTCGTCGCCCCACAACGAGGAGTGTCAACTTCTCCAGCATCGGGCACAGGAGCTGCTCGGTCTGACCCTGGTTTGTGTTACGCTGACTCATATTGATTGGTTATTTTCTGGACCATATTCTGTGTTGTCTCTCTTGAGGCTGAGGGCCAAATAAGCCTGTCTAGGCAGGAAATTCACCTTTTATAAAATTGCAGCAGGACTTTTGACTTTTACTGCAATATTCTTAAAAAAAAAATCTTTATTTGCCTTACAACAACCACACGTCCATTAATCACACAGCTAATGATCCTACTCCTTTACAGTAGACATTCTGGGAAGTTCTTTGCTTCATCAGCACAAGATATATGATGGAACTTCTGCAGCATTATGAAGAGACAGGTATACTCTACTGTGAGGAGCGTCATTAAGGCAAGGACGAGGATGAAGTTGTGCTTGGTAATGAAAAGTTGTGGTACGAAAAATAAGATAATTTAGACAACCACAAAGGGAAAAGTAAGAACTACATATAGGGCAAGGATCATGCTGATAAAGAAAAGATGCAGGAAGAGGGAGTACATAGGAATGCACAAATACACAGAAAAAAAAAAAAACATACCACGAGCCTTGTTGATCTACAAATATAACGAGGGCATTTGCTAAACAGTCGCACATCCATAAGTCTTGTCTAAACGGAACTTGAAGCTACATACAGGGCTTGAGCCAACGATTAAGAGTGAGTGTGTTCTGGAGATCGACAGTTCTGCTTCTGAAAACACTGTATGTTAGATTTTCTTTCTTGTAATTTCATGCCGTTTTCGCTTGCTGCTGTCCTGTGACTGATCTTAAATAGTCCATCAAGACTCATTTTATTATGCTAAAATTTTGAAAGCTTCCATTAGATCCTCCCGAACTCTTAGTGGGCGGACGACAGATTACACATCGGAGTATTTGTTTAATCACTTGCCTTTGTACCCTTTCAAATAAATTCTGGTCTCTTGATATAATTCGGTGACCAGAACTGTATCGCATTTTCCAGATCTAAGATCTTTTTCCTTACATTTGGTGTTTTATGAATAAAATTTCTTGAAATAAATCTTAACTTCCTATTTGCTTTTTTTGGTAGCCGCTGTTCAGTGATCACTCATTTCTTTATTACTGTCAAAAATTACTCCGATGTCGTCTTCTTGTTTAGCTTTACGATGTCTTGCTCGCGCATTTAATGTTTGAAGTTATGATTTTCATCACCAGTAAGCATCACTTTGCATTCATCTACGTAAGAGAGAGAGAGAGAGAGAGAGAGAGAGAGAGAGAGAGAGAGAGAGAGAGAGAGAGAGAGAGAGAGAGAGAGAGAGAGAGAGAGAGAGAGAGAGAGAGAGAGAGAGAGAGAGAGAGAGATATATATGGAGAGAGAGAGAGAGAGAGAGAGAATATATATATATATATATATATATATATATATATATATATATATATATATATATATATATATATATATATATATATATATATATATATATATATATACTATTTTCCGCTCTACAGTAACAGTCTGGTTGGGTTTGCCTGAATTTGAAAGCTGTCATAGTCCAGTCTTACAGCGTTATTTTGAGCTGTCTGCATTTATTACCAAATTATAATCGCTCTTCACATCATTTATGTAGGGGTGAGGAGGAGGAGGAGGAGGAGGAGGAGGAGGAGGAGGAGGATCACACTAATTAATAAAAGTAAGCTTGGTATATCAAGGTCATCTGCACATTTCATTACTCCAAGTGACACATTCCAGCAATATCTTTTTCCTCTTTAACTGATATCAAGAAGGGAGACGAGGAACATCTACAAATACCAGTGCTAAACCATGAGTGGAATTAAAAGTAAATTTATCCCACAAACTGAACACCCTTGAACTGCACACTTGCGATTCCCAGCCCTGCTCTCGCCTCTTCCCTTCCCGCAATGTTACCTGACTCGGCTTAATCTCTTCATTTTTTCAGTGTTAGGTGTGTCGCCTCCTCTGCACCAGTCCCCCCTTCCCTATACAGAGTTACTTGCACAGCAACCTACCATTACCAGGAACACACATACGTACTCTCCTGAACTACATGGCTGGTGAATTCCGACTTCATCTTACTCCTCTCCATGTAAACATCTTTATGATCCAATAGTTTGCCAACATTTGTACGAGTATTAAACAACTTATTCTTTATAGTGTCGTGACAAACTGTGCAATGAATGGTCTGATTTCGTCTATCTTGTAAGGACACGAGATTCTACCGGCCCCCCCCCCCCCCCCCTCTCTCTCTCTCTCTCTCTCTCTCTCTCTCTCTCTCTCTCTCTCTCTCTCACGCGGACATTGTGACAAAGTAAAGCAATCAAGGTTCATGGTTTCCCTCGCAGCAGTTCATCGCCTCCCGCTGTTTGTCTTCTGGATCATCAAGGTTAATGGCCCACTGTGGAAAACTCGCCCCCATTACGTATTATCAAACGTTCTCTTCCCTCCTCCACCCTGTCATTACCCGCTCAGTAGTAAGCACCACAAGCACATTATATTAGAGTGCTGTGTGTGTGTGTGTGTGTGTGTGTGTGTGTGTGTGTGTGTGTGTGTGTGTACTCTCTCTATTAAACTCCTGGCTTGTTTTTCTCTTCATTATAGTCAAATTGTTTTTAACTCAGCCTTGGGAAAATACATGCGAGTATTAGAGGTGTTTTAATGTCTACGATTGGCTCTCTCTCTCTCTCTCTCTCTCTCTCTCTCTCTCTCTCTCTCTCTCTCTCTCTCTCTCTCTCTCTCTCTCTACGTAGTATTTCTTCCTGTATTCCCTCTCTCCATCGTTCCTTTATTCCCTAACTCTCACTCCTCCCCTACATGTGAATCTCTCTCTCTTTCTCTCTCTCTCTCACACACACACACATTCTCCGTACATTACTACTACTACAACTACTATCATCTCAGCTAGCTACACGATTCTATTAATAGTTCTGTGCTGAAGGTGAACTTTGAAAAAAAAATAGGCAGTGGTGTTTTTCCAGAATCTTACACCTCACGTAGGGTAGCTGACTTCTATTTTAACCGAGTATCAATGAAATTCTACCTTTGCTTTATGGTGAGTGATTATTAATATTTGTTTAGTTTGGATTTTTATAAATGTAAGTCACAGTTTCTATTTATAATTCATATGTCAGTAAGCAAGGTCTCTCTCTCTCTCTCTCTCTCTCTCTCTCTCTGTCTCTCTTCCGCGTGTGGAGGTATGGAGGAATCTCGACCAGCCACTTCCTTCTTCCCTTCCGTTTTAGTGCAGCTCCATCCCAATCCCTTCCCCCAATCCACTCTCCCTTCCTCACTCCCTCCAGCCACCCATCATCCCCAGCATCGCCTCCTCCTCCTCGTGCTCTCATCTCTCCCTACCTCCTCTGCCATCTATCGTAGCTAGCAGTGGATACCTCCTCCACGCATTTTCTCTCTCTCTCTCTCTCTCTCTCTCTCTCTCTCTCTCTCTCTCTCTCTCTCTCTCTCTCTCTCTCTCTCTCTCTAGCAGGGATCAAAGGCAGGCGGGGACAGACCTTGGCACGACCTTGATTAAAAAAATAAAAGCTAAAAAGTATGTAGACGAAAAACTTGCTCGGACCACTTCTAGCCGCGGACCTCCCTCTACCTCTCTCCCTCCCCCGCTTCCCCTCCCCCGTCTCCTACCTCTGATCCACCCCTCCCTCCTTCCATGCCCCACACCTTCCCCTCCCTCCAGTGTTTCCTGCCGCCTTCCCTACTTACCTACTATACCTCCTCTCTCATCCCTCCACGCTCCTCTCTCTCTCTTTCTCTCTCTCTCTCTCTCTCTCTCTCTCTCTCTCTCTCTCTCTCTCTCTCTCTCTCTCTCTCTGATTATATGTTTATGAGGATACTGTTGGTGGGAAAAGTTACTATATTTTACGGTTGCTACTATTACTACTATTACCATTATTATTGCTTCTACTACTACTTTTACTACTACCACTACTAGTACTACCACAACCGCTACTACTACTACCACAGCTGCAACTACTACTACTACTACCACAATCGCTATTACTACTACTACTACTACTCCTCCTCCTCCTCCTACTACTACTACTACTACTACCACACCACCACAACCGCTACTATTACTACTACTACTACTATTACTACTACTACTACTAATACCACCACAACCGCCACTACTACTACTACTACTACTAATACTACTACTACTGCTACTACTACTACCACCACCACAACTGCTACTACTACTGCTACTGCTTACTACTACTGCTAATACTACGACTACTACTACCACCACAACTGCTACTACTACTACTACTACTACTACTACTACTAGTACTACTACTAGTACTACTACTAGTACTACTACTACTACTAGTACTACTACTAGTACTACTTTTTTTTTCTACTACTTAATAATACCTCCACCCCACGTTTATTGATGTGTCAATTAGGGGCTCCATTACTTGGAGGTCATTAGCCCCAGCTCCCGCTAATGACTGTGGCATCCAACCATATCTAATACTCTATAATATACACATTAGTTGTTAACTATAAATTCATTCTACCCTCTACTCTATCTACTCTTATGCCACTCTCCACCACTGTTGCCTCGCAGTCGAGGCCTCCTAAGTCTGCAGGTATGGGAGTGGAATGCCTTGTCCCCCTGAGACACAGGAGGGCAGATCTGAGGAGGGAGAATGAGAGACGGCACCTCATCCATTGCGACGACATGGCTCCTTGGCTGGTGCTTCTTTTTCTGCCATTAGGTCGGCTAGTCTTGAGTAGAAGCACTAAGCCTTGGAGCCCATCCGCCAGATGTGAGTGAAGACCAGAGGTGTGAAGCTGCCCTGGTCAACGTGTTGAATTCTCTCCCCATACGCTCGGATCTTCTCCTGCTCATTCTTGCGGTGGGCGGCCTCCAGGGAGAGTTCGTGGTGACAGGCGGCCATCGGGTCAAAGATCCGTATGTCCATGAATGCTTTCTGTCCCCTTGTCCAGAACCCTCGTGCACTGACGTCGACTCGAGCCTCGTTGGTGCTACTAGTACTACTACTACTACTAGTACTACTACTAGTACTACTACTACTACTAGTACTACTACTACTACTAGTACTACTACTAGTACTACTACTACTACTAGTACTACTAGTAGTACTACTACTAGTAGTACTACTACTACTAGTACTACTACTAGTAGTACTACTACTAGTACTACTACTACTACTACTACTACTACTAGTACTACTACTACTACTACTACTACTACTAGTACTACTACTACTACTAGTACTGCTACTAGTACTACTACTACTAGTACTACTACTACATATTAAAATAATACCTCCATCCCATGTTTATTGATGTGTCAATTAGGGGCTCCATTACTTGGAGGTCATTAGCCCCAGCTCTCGCTAATGACTGTGACATCCAGTAGTACTACTACTACTACTACTAGTACTGCTACTAGTACTACTACTACTACTACTACTACTACTACTACTACTACTACTACTACTACTACTAGTACTGCTACTAGTACTACTAATACTACTAGTACTACTACTAGTGCTACTAGTACTACTACTACTACTAGTACTACTACTACTACTACTACTACTACTACTACTACTACTACTATTACTATACTACTACTACTACTTGTACTACTACAACTACTACTACTACTACTACTACTACTACTACTACTACTACTAGTACTACTACTACTACTTCTAGTACTACTACTGCTAATAATAGGAATAATAATAATAATGATAATAATAATAATAATAATAATAATAATAATAATAATAATAATAATAATAATAATAATAACATAAAAGGAATAATATTAATAATAAAAACAACAAGAACAACAAGTGAATAAGTGAATAAATAAGTGGGTGAATCATTCACTACAATAATAAAAATAATAATGATAACACAGGACAAGCCACAAAACCTGTCACTTAATTAAAGGCATACCCGTCTCGGATTCACCACTCAATGAAAAAAGAAAAAAAAAAAAGCACGGCAAATATACTGCAATTAACAATACCAGTATATCAATAACCATAAATATCATGATGCATGTAATTACACCCACAGCAGAATGAATACAGTTCATCTTGACGCAGTGTACTCAGACACCACATAACGGAAGACAAACGCTTATGAGTTCATGAGTCAACGCATTTCATTCTTTGGTGTAAAGAGACCGAGGCGGAACCCACTGGAGGCCGGGAAGAGTGGAAGAGGGCGGAGGGTGACAAAGGAGAGGAACATCTGAACACCCACACACAGGACCAATAGCAAGGCGAGGATAGGACAAGAAGTGTGACGATTGGCAGCCTCCTACACTAGATAAAGGAAATTAAATGTTGCTTGCTGAGCCGCTTGTTTCCCAGTAATCTTTTTCCTTATAGGGGCACGCTCACATCCTGTCTGATCATCGGAACTCTCCCCAGAGAGAGAGAGAGAGAGAGAGAGAGAGAGAGAGAGAGAGAGAGAGAGAGAGAGAGAGAGAGAGAGAGAAATAAATGGGCAGCCGAAACAATGAGTTCATTTCCCATAAAATTTGGCAAGTGGGTACTTGTGGGTGAAAATATATTCTATCCCAATTAAGATTTTCAATACGGAGTTCCTATGGAATCAACATTGGAAAATATGAAATTCCTGCATTTTTATTTATTTATTTATATATTTATTTTTTGTAATCGTAATTCTGGTATCACTGGAAAGTTCTTTGTGAGCCCCTGGCATATATGCAAATGAAATATCAGTGACGTATAAACCTGATATTTTAAATCAGGTCACGAATTAACGTCATGAGTTACATATGATTTGAACGTTGTTGAAATCTGCCATTAGCAACAATTATTTTCGTCACGTATGATGTTCCGCCATGAAATGGATGAACCACGGCTGCAAAACATCTGATCAAAACACCTGATTACAATCAAAAGTTCGTTTCATACGAACGAGATGTCAAAGATGTAGTTCGTTGACTTTTTTGGATCAAGTCAGAGATCGCGCCAAAACTTGAATCTAAATCGGACGAAATCCTACAGGTGAACTGGAATCATTTTGTATGAAATTTTCCAGGAGTTTTTGGGGTCACAGTTTTCGAAGACTTAACATTGAAAATCTTGCAATTTCTTTTGGAGCCCCAGTCATGTGTGCAGATCAGCACTATTGATTGTTAACGTCATATTACAGTTTTCACTCATTTTGGTACCACTGAAAAGCTCTTCTGAAGTCCTGCCCATACTTGCAAATGAAAGGTCAGTGACGTAGATCGTTGTTCTTCTGAAGATCAAGTCTAAGATAAAGAATCAGTGAAATACTTTTCAACTGACAAAAAGTAAAAAAAGTTTCCGAACCGACTCATTGTTACTTTGTCACATAACAGTCGGATTATAAACAGATGCAGGCGGGACTATCTCTAGTTTAGAAAGTACCTGTAACATTCTCCAGCCATTTGCAGACTCATCCTTGCCATCATAAGCTTCACAATCAATGTTAGACAAGATTACAGTCATTTGAGTATCGCCAGACTTTGTATCAACCATACGTCTCTATTTGGTAGTATTTACCTTTTCTGAATACATACATCCAATTCCAGCCTTTTATTTACATGTTCAGCTTTGATTTTGCATTTTCATTTTTGTTTCTGTAAGAAGTGTTAGCTTCGACCGTTTCCTCTCTCTGTGACCACCATCACTTCTTATTTTCTCCACAGCTTCCTTAATCAATAATTGCTGTCAAGTTGATATGAGTTCAAGGTCTCGTGATCTTCTCCGTCAAAAGAAAACCTGAATTAAAAGCTCCCATCACAACTCACTCCAAACTTCCTCTCACGAGATTCTAGGTCTCGTCTTGATAACCTTGATATTTTTGTTTTCACTAAGCAAGTACGATTATTGTGGGATTAACTGGTATAAGATGTATGCTGTAAACTGTCTAAATATTCCGATCTCAATACTCTCGACTGAGGTCCCAGAATGCGTGGCATAAATCTAAAAAAAGAGTTCGAGAGGAGCATCATAAGACTTAATGCAAATATGTACCATCCAGACTGTTACATCTGGCCTGTTACGAAGTTTGGGGACATTACCATTTTAAGTTCCCCTGCCCACCAACCAAAGCTTCTTCCCACGTCTACATCATCCTTTGGCTCGCCTCTGTGATCGAAAGAGTGATTGTTCTCTTGAAGGTGGACCAGTTTTTCTTCCTTTTTGTGCATCTCAGCAAGACCTACACGTACATAATCACACTTGATGTCTTCTAGTTCTGTCACTATTTTCTGATACTCGCCCAGAACTCCGACATAGACTAGTTTTCCGTGTACATAAATTTGCTCCTGTCCATATATAAGCTTGCTGAGAATGTTCACTCGTTTGCAGTGCTTCAGTCTCTGTGGACATGGAAGCAGAGTGGGAGGGGATTGAGATAACACTGATCCAACACGGAGACCAGAATTACCAGTGCTGTGTGTGTGTGTGTGTGTGTGTGTGTGTGTGTGTGTATCTGTCTGTGTGTGTGTGTGTGTGTGTGTGTGTGTGTGTGTGTGTGTGTGTGTGTGTGTGTGTGTGTGTGTGTGTGTGTGTGTGTGTGTGTGTGTGTGTGTGTGTGTGTGTTAAGAGCAAATTTTAGTCATTTTACACACGGAATATTACATACCCATGAAACAAATTGAACGGTAAACTTCTATTTCCCTTACAACTCAATGCTGACCACGCCACAACGACCTTGTGTGTGTGTGTGTGTGTGTGTGTGTGTGTGTGTGTGTGTAGATGAGTGGGACGTCCTTTCTTTCCTGATGAGTCTTTGATAACATAAACCATTGTTATGTCAAGATCTGCTTGTCAGGCCAGTACAATATTGTGCCCTGCTGCTACTATACATTATTATTATTATTATTATTATTATTATTATTATTATTATTATTATTATTATTATTATTACCATCATCGTTGTTGTCGCTGTTATCACTATCATTATCATTACTACCACCATCACCACCATCACCATAATCATTATCATTTGTTACTGTCGCACTTAAGTACTTTAATACTCTAATCTTTATTTATTTACTTACGGCTTCTGGGACGCATGCACTTGTAAAAATATAACTCCTCTTTCTCCTCCACCTCATCCATTTATTGCTACTACTACAGCTGCTACTGCTACTACTACTACTACTACTACTACTACTACTATTACTACTACTACTACTACTACTACTACTACTACAACTACTACTACTACTACTACTACTACTACAAGATTTGATAATAATAATGACAACAATAACAATAGTAATAATAATAATAATAATAATAATAATAATAATAATAATAATAATAATAATAATAATAATAATAATGATAATAATAAAAACAACTGAAGTGGGAACGCCTAAATCATGTCAGGTACATCTCGCCATCCGTTCATCAGTACATAAACTAAACACTGTTACCTGACATTCATCAATATAACAAAAGATACACCAAGAAACGTTACAAATAAGTGCATTAATCTGAATGTACAATAAGTATTTTTTTTCTTTTAATCAGGGAATCTCATAATGACAAGTGCACAATTAGAGCGAGAAAGAGAGAGAGAGCAAAAAAAAAAAAAAAAAAGCAAGCAAGGAGCAACATGACTTCTGTTTGACCACCAAGGAAAAAACAGACACGCCGGTTTAATGACTGGTATTCTGAAAGGCTTTGCTCTCTCACCATGACTATTTTTAAAGACAACAGAAATAATTAGCCAGGTCCTCAAGAGTGTTCTTCCTATTAATACTCGCAATTTAGAAATCTTGTTAATTTCTCACTAGAACGATAAAAAATATAAAAAAATCTTAAAAACCAGTGTAAGGGTGTGCGGCGCAGAGGTGTTTTAGAATATGTTGTTAATTTGTCACTAGACCCATAAAAACAACCTTAAAAACCTGTGTAGCTTCAACTATCTTTTTTTTTATTTTTTTTATTTATTTTTTTTTATGTAGTTCGGGTGTGGCACAGAAGTGTTTCAGAATATGGTCCAATAATTCAAGCAACACGCAACGATTTCAAGAACACTAAACCCAAAACAATGAAATTTGCTGTTTCTTTATGTCACAGTTCCGTGTAACCTCCCGCACACACTACAAGGGAGGTAAAGAGAGTCAAAGTGCAAATATATACGTCTCTGAAAATGCTCCATTGTCATCGTGAGCCGCATGTATCGTTTTGAACCGCGTGAACACATTATGTGCTGTTCATCGTGGGAGTTATAATATAGAAAGGGTGGTTTACTTTATTATTATCACCCTTATAGTGCACTACAAGACATTACCTACGATTTTTCTCCAATGAAAGAATCAATATAAGATAGAAGATAGTCACCAAACGCACGCACGCAGGCACACACACACACACACACACACACACACACACACACACACACACACACACACACACACACACACACACACACACACACACACACACACACATTCTTGCACATCTACTCTTCCATCTCTGGCGGAATAACTGACTGGGGTGGAGTGATAAGGGGAGAGAGAGAGGGACGCGGCCAGGCAAAGCAAGGCAAGACCAGCCAGGGGCATGACAGACGCAGGAAGGAGTAGATGGTGTGGGCGATGGAAGGAAGGCGTGGCGAGAGACAGAAAATGACGGAGGGATTATAATATAGTAAAGGACGTGACCTGAAATGGGTGATACACGAGAGATGATTGAGAAACAAAACAAAAAAACGAAAACATAAAAAGAAAAGAAACTGTTATGTAGAGAGAGAGAGAGAGAGAGAGAGAGAGAGAGAGAGAGAGAGAGAGAGAGAGAGAGAGAGAGAGAGTGAGAGAGAGGAGAGAGAGAGAGAGAGAGAGAGAGAGAGAGAGAGAGAGAGAGAGACGAGCATAATGTTTAAGGGAAGGAACGCGGCGTAGGAATGGGACATGGAGGAGGCGGTGGGGGGCACCTTTGTAGGGTGACAAGGATGCCATAAACAGAGGTGAACAATATGGCGCCTCGTGTCACGATGGACATTATCACAACACTCGACCAACTACCTCAACCATGACTGTGCGACACTGCGACCACCGCCCCTCCACCCTCAAAAATATATGTTCCTTTACTACGGGAAAAAAAAAAAAAAGTGAAAGAGTTTTGACTATAATAAGATACAAAAATATTCCTTATTGGAAATCATAACTCTCTCACAACACTAAAGGCACAATACAAGATATGTAGTACAAGCACTTACAGGAAGGAAAAGAGGAATTTATAACAACTTTCCAGGATCTTGCCAATATTTCAGAGTAGTGTGTGCTTAAGGAAAGCGGTGTCAAATAGCGGTCAAAGAGTCAAGATAATTCAATAAGCCACGAAAAGAAAGAAAGAAAGGGTAAGACGGTGCCATTTATCTATTGCAGGGATGAAAGACTAGAGATATAGAATCCCCCTAAAAAATGATGAAAGAAAAACGTGCAAAAATTAGAAGAATGTATGTGTAGCAAAGCAGCGAGAGTGAGGAGACAACAAAGCATTAAGGAAGGCAGCATCCATGGAAACAAAGCAACCGTTAAATCCAGCAAGATCAACAACACAACAAATGAGCGAGAAAGATTGATGAGAATGAGTAGCAAGAGAAAATATATCAGACAATTATGCCTCTGACTACCCTTCCTCATCTGCCCCCACCCTAACAACTTGCATGCTTCTGTTGCATCACCCGTTTTTCCTGTTCTTTATCATTCATACGTAACCTCACCCGTCGAAAACGTTAGATGGTGTATGCGTCTTTCTTTTTTTCACAGAAGGGCCAAAAATGGGTAATAGTGCGGTATCCATACGCCCCTTTAAGTGTGCTGCTTGTACTAATCCTCCCATCCACCTGCAGCCACGGTGCACATGATTCTTCACTCTCCTACTTTTATTATGGTCTTACAGATGGCAGATTTTGTCTTCCTTCACTGGTAAACTCACAAACATTTTGCTAGCTAACTTTTCCAGCTTTTAATGACAATCTCAACAGTGTCAAGGCACAGTAGAACTAGGTATACTTTGATTTGGAAACAGTTTTTTTTTTTTTTCAGTTTGTTTTATCAATCCTGTGGGTAGGACAACTTCCGTATAAAATAAAAGAGCGTAAGTAGACAGTTAAAACACAACACCATTCAGCAAAAGGTTAGAAGGTCACGACTGTTTCCTAATAAAATTTCATGTGAGTCAAAGAAGTTACAGTAAGGATGCATTTTTCAAAATTCTCTCTCTCTCTCTCTCTCTCTCTCTCTCTCTCTCTCTCTCTCTCTCTGAGAGAGAGTAAAGGATGTGACCTGAAATGGTTAATACACGAGAAATGATTGAGAAACAAAAAAAACGAAAACATGAATGAAAAGACAGTGTTATGGAATGGACGTAATGTGAAATGAGAAAAGAGAGAGAGAGAGAGAGAGAGAGAGAGAGAGAGAGAGAGAGAGAGAGAGAGAGAGAGAGAGAGAGAGAGAGAGAGAGAGAGAGAGAGAGAGAGAGAGAGAGAGAGAGAGAGAGAGAGAGAGAGAGAGAGAGAGAGTGTGTGTGTGTGTGTGTGTGTGTGTGTGTGTGTGTGTGTGTGTGTGTGTGTGTGTGTGTGTGTGTGTGTGTGTGTGTGTGTGTGTGTGTGTGTGTGTGTGTGTGTGTGTGTGTGTGTGTGTGTGTGTGTGTGTGTGTGTGTGCCTTCCACTCAGAATGTCATGCACTAGAGCCTTGCAACATCCGGCTGTCGCTGCTCAACAAACAGAAAGTCAGACTTGGCTGCCCACACTCCCCACACTCCCATCCTGCAGTCCTGCTTCCCCGGCATTATGTCATTTGCCACATTGTTCCGGCGGCAGCACCCCGAGGCCTGTGTGTGTGTGTGTGTGTGTGTGTGTGTGTGTGTGTGTGTGTGTGTGTGTGTGTGTGTGTGTGTGTGTGTGTGTGTGTGTGTGTGGCTGCTCTGTGCTCATGGCCATTACGGAGGGCGTCACAAGGGTCACTGGTGCTCCCTGCCCCTGGTCGGCAGCAAGACCATCATCTGTGTTGCCTCGCTCACCCTGCCTGGCTACCACTCGGCTACTGCTCGTCTATAAGGCAGCGCCCTCGGCCTAACACTCTCACTCACCGTCATATAAGGTCTGATCCACTCCTGGTAACAACGTGACAATGGTCATGTTGACAGGTGAGTCAAGCTGAACACCCGGTAGCGGGGCAGGTAACAAGACTTCTCACCTCGGCAAAAACACGATATCTGAACGAGACAAAAATGTGACATGGTAATGGCCCCTGACAGCAGTGGTCAAGACACTAAGTGTCACACAAACACGAGGGACAGCCTTCACGCTGCTGTCTGCTCCAGCCACCACTCCCTGCCAGGGCTGGAGGCGGAGCCTACTGACCTGCGCTCCAGTCATGCAGGACCTGCCGCAGGGTCCGCCGCAGGTCAGGTATTTTTCATGTGCCCGAACAGGTGACCCGACACGCCGCTCCTCCAGGCTCGCGTCACTCACCTCACCCGGACCCTCAACATTCTTTATTGTATTGCTGAAAAGTTTTGGTACACAAACATCCTTGGCTGTTTAATCTTGAGTGCAGAATTATACTCGCAGTGCTTCTGAATGCGAAGGAAATACATATCAATCTTTACGAAAAGGTCCATGCCTTAGCTTGTGCCAGGCCACCAGCCCCACTCTGGCAAAACACTCAGGTCACAGTCAAGTGTGCGCTGCTGGTCTTGCTGAATGGGCGCAAGCGAACAAGAAAGCACAACAAAAAGGCGGGTGACCTTAGTTTCCTTTTATGCGAAAGAAATGTAATAACGAACTTTTGATAATAACACTGTACAGTTTCCGCTTTGACAACACACCTGCCTTCATGACGTAGCCGTGAGGAAGTGATGAGGGATGAGTTTTAACCCGGTCTCTAGTAAAGTCTGTTCCTGGTCCGCATTATTATGGAAGACGTAGGCAGTGTTCCGCCAGGCTTCGGTATCTCCTTGGCTCCCTACGCACCAGGTATGCATTTTACTTATCTTGCATCATTCCTCTGCTATACGTTATTCTTTCCCCCTCTGAATCAGCGATGGACGAATGTCTCTCTCTCATTACTAACACAGGGTCAAGAAAATAAGTGGCGTATCCCTCCTTTTTGTCTTATATCCTCCCAATAACACTTTTAACCTACTTATGCTTTGTTAGCATCTCTCTCTCTCTCTCTCTCTCTCTCTCTCTCTCTCTCTCTCTCTCTCTCTCTCTCTCTCTGGGTCAAGAAAATAAGTGGCGTATCCCTCCTTATTGTCTTATATCCTCCCAATAACACTTTTAACCTATTTGTGCTTTGTTAGCATCTCTCTCTCTCTCTCTCTCTCTCTCTCTCTGCATTGCGCACGCGTGGAACTAATGAGTCAGTGGTATGCCAGAAAACCTTCCTTCCGTCGCGGCAGTAATAACGCTGTTTGATCTGCACAGGGTTGGGAAATGTCAGCGGTGCACCGGCGGATATGAAAGTATAGGTAATGTTGCCACCATTATTATGAATTTCTACGGAATTACAGCCGCTCGTATGTGTGTGTGTGTGTGTGTGTGTGTGTGTGTGTGTGTGTGTGTGTGTGTGTGTGTGTGTGTGTGTGAGACTTCCATGTGACTGCTACGCGCCCCACAGGGCACCCTCTTCCTGTTGCGCTCAGGGAGGGCTTGGCAGCAAGATCCATATTCTGAAACACTTCTGCGCCGCACCCCCAATATCTTCAAAACACTCTGGTTGAAGTTACACAAGTTTTTAAGGGGGTTTCTGTGATTCTAGGGACAGATTAATAAGGTTTTCACATTATTAGCAGGAGAAACACACGTGAGATCCAGGCTAATCATATTTGTGGCATTTGAAAACAGGTGTAGTGAGAAAGCAAAGTCTCTAAATATGGGTAAAAATGGGGAGTTTGGTAAACTAGTAAGAATCACCTGGCAGCAGCACCAGAGATGTCCCCTTCTCACACAGGAGCAATATCAAATGTGCCTACAGTGTCATTCTATATGCATAAAGATGCCATGAGCTTATATAATATACTTTTCTTCACAATTCCTTCTAAGTAGTAACGCAGGTAAAATCAAACTGTATTCAAGAACAAAAGTATTCAAGTTGATTTTCTAGTGAATTTGCATTTGGTCATCTTGAGGTTTCCCCCCAAAAAAAAGTACACCACAGATTGGAAGTAAACTCAGGAACTCCCTGCCTGCTTCTGTATTTCCACCTTCCTATGACTTGAATTCCTTCAAGAAGGAGGTTTCAAGACACTTATTCATCAATCTTTGACTACTGCTTTGAACCTTTTATGGGACTGGCACTTCAGTGGGCATTTTTTTTATTGGATTTTTGTTGCCCTTGACCAGTATCCTTCCTACATAAAAAAAAAAAAAAAAAAAAATATATATATATATATATATATATATATATATATATATATATATATATATATATATATATATATATATATATATATATATATATATATATATATTTTTTTTTTTTTTTTTTTTTTTTTTCATGTAGGAAGGATACTGGCCAAGGGCAACAAAAATCTAATAAAAAAAATGCCCACTGAAATGCCAGTCCCTAAAAGGGTCAAAGCAGTGGTCAAAAATTGGTGGATAAGTGTCTTGAAACCTCCCTCTTGAAGGAATTCAAGTCATAGGAAGGTGGAAATACAGAAGCAGGCAAGGAGTTCCAGAGTTTACCAGAGAAAGGGATGAATGATTGAGAATACTGGTTAACTCTTGCGTTAGAGAGGTGGACAGAATAGGAGTGAGAGAAAGAAGAAAGTCTTGTGCAGCGAGGCCGCGGAAGGAGTGGAGGCATGCAGTTAGCAAGATCAGAAGAGCAGTTAGCATGAAAATAGCGGTAGAAGACAGCAAGAGATGCAACATTGCGGCGGTGAGAGAGAGGCTGAAGACAGTCAGTTAGAGGAGAGGAGTTGATGAGACGAAAAGCTTTTGATTCCACCCTGTCTAGAACAGCAGTATGAGTGGAACCCCCCAGACATGTGAAGCATACTCCATACATGGACGGATAAGGCCCTTGTACAGAGTTAGCAGCTGGGGGGGTGAGAAAAACTGGCGGAGACGTCTCAGAACACCTAACTTCATAGAAGCCGTTTTAGCTAGAGATGAGATGTGAAGTTTCCAGTTCAGATTATAAGTAAAGGACAGACCGAGGATGTTCAGTGTAGAAGAGGGGGACAGTTGAGTGTCATTGAAGAAGAGGGGATAGTTGTCTGGAAGATTGTGTCGAGTTGATAGATGGAGGAATTGAGTTTTTGAGGCATTGAACAATACCAAGTTTGCTCTGCCCCAATCAGAAATTTTAGAAAGATCAGAAGTCAGGCGTTCTGTGGCTTCCCTGCGTGATATGTTTACCTCCTGAAGGGTTGGACGTCTATGAAAAGACGTGGAAAAGTGCAGGGTGGTATCATCAGCATAGGAGTGGATAGGACAAGAAGTTTGGTTTAGAAGATCATTAATGAATAATAAGAAGAGAGTGGGTGACAGGACAGAACCCTGAGGAACACCACAGTTAATAGATTTAGGAGAAGAACAATGACCGTCTACCACAGCAGCAATAGAACGGTCAGAAAGGAAACTTGAGATGAAGTTACAGAGAGAAGGATAGAAACCGTAGGAGGGTAGTTTGGAAATCAAAGCTTTGTGCCAGACTCTATCAAAGGCTTTTGATATGTCCAAGGCAACAGCAAAAGTTTCACCAAAGTCTCTAAAAGAGGATGACCAAGACTCAGTAAGGAAAGCCAGAAGATCACCAGTAGAGCGTCCTTGACGGAACCCATACTGGCGATCAGATAGAAGGTTGTGAAGTGATAGATGTTTAAGAATCTTCCTGTTGAGGATAGATTCAAAAACTTTAGATAAGCAGGAAATTAAAGCAATAGGACGGTAGTTTGAGGGATTAGAGCGGTCACCCTTTTTAGGAACAGGTTGAATGTAGGCAAACTTCCAGCAAGAAGGAAAGGTAGATGTTGACAGACAGAGCTGAAAGAGTTTGACTAGGCAAGGTGCAAGCACGGAGGCACAGTTTCGGAGAACAATAGGAGGGACCCCATCAGGTCCATAAGCCTTCTGAGGGTTTAGGCCAGCGAGGGCATGGAAAACATCATTACGAAGAATTTTAATACGAGGCATGAAGTAGTCAGAGGGTGGAGGAGAGGGAGGAACAAGCCCAGAATCATCCAAGGTAGAGTTTTTAGCAAAGGTTTGAGCAAAGAGTTCAGCTTTAGAAATAGATGTGATAGCAGTGGTGCCATCTGGTTGAAGTAGAGGAGGGAAAGAAGAAGAAGCAAAGTTATTGGAGATATTTTTGGCTAGATGCCAGAAATCACGAGGGGAGTTAGATCTTGAAAGGTTTTGACATTTTCTGTTAATGAAGGAGTTTTTGGCTAGTTGGAGAACAGACTTGGCATGGTTCCGGGCAGAAATATAAAGTGCATGAGATTCTGGTGAAGGAAGGCTTAAGTACCTTTTGTGGGCCACCTCTCTATCATGTATAGCACGAGAACAAGCTGTGTTAAACCAAGGTTTAGAAGGTTTAGGACGAGAAAAAGAGTGAGGAATGTACGCCTCCATGCCAGACACTATCACCTCTGTTATGCGCTCAGCACACAAAGACGGGTCTCTGACACGGAAGCAGTAGTCATTCCAAGGAAAATCAGCAAAATACCGCCTCAGGTCCCCCCAACTAGCAGAGGCAAAACGCCAGAGGCACCTTCGCTTAGGGGGATCCTGAGGAGGGATTGGAGTGATAGGACAAGATAAAGATATGAGATTGTGATCGGAGGAGCCCAACGGAGAAGAAAGGGTGACAGCATAAGCAGAAGGATTAGAGGTCAGGAAAAGGTCAAGAATGTTGGGCGTATCTCCAAGACGGTCAGGAATACGAGTAGGGTGTTGCACCAATTGCTCTAGGTCATGGAGGATAGCAAAGTTGTAGGCTAGTTCACCAGGATGGTCAGTGAAGGGAGAGGAAAGCCAAAGCTGGTGGTGAACATTGAAGTCTCCAAGAATGGAGATCTCTGCAAAAGGGAAGAGGGTCAGAATGTGCTCCACTTTGGAAGTTAAGTAGTCAAAGAATTTCTTATAGTCAGAGGAGTTAGGAGAGAGGTATACAGCACAGATAAATTTAGTATGAGAATGACTCTGTAGTCGAAGCCAGATGGTGGAAAACTCGGAAGATTCAAGAGCGTGGGCACGAGAGCAGGTTAAGTCATTGCGCACATAAACGCAGCATCCAGCTTTGGATCGAAAATGAGGATAGAGAAAGTAGGAGGGAACAGAAAAGGGGCTATTGTCAGTTGCCTCAGACACCTGAGTTTCAGTGAGGAAAAGAAGATGAGGTTTAGAAGAGGAGAGGTGGTGTTCTACAGATTCAGAAATTAGATCTTAGACCGCGAATGTTGCAGAAGTTAATGAAGAAAAAGTTGAGGGGGGTGTCGAGACACTTACGGTCGTCGACGGAAAGGCAGTCCGACCTGGGGACCTTTATGGTCCCCTCCCCAGATGGGGACTCCGAGGCTGGTGTAGGAGTCGCCATGATTTTTAAATTTTATGAGTGAAGGGTGTGTGTGTTATTAGGTGCTTGTAGTTTTCGTGTGGAGGAAGAGAGTTGTCTTTAGAGGGCAGGCTGTGACTACCCCCTTGTGTTGTGAGACAGAAAGGGAAACGTTCAGTGAGGTCACAGCTGGGTTTAATGATAAGTTCACAGCACCCCCTGAACAGTGCTTTAGACCTCACTGGGAGTAATTATCGTTTCGGCAGGTGTCTACTGCCTCCTCCTGGTAATATATTATAATATATATATATATATATATATATATATATATATATATATATATATTATATATATATATATATATATATATATATATATATTATATAATATATATAATATTATATATATATATAAACAACAGTAAAAATGAAGACAACGTGTCTGTGCCACTTAAGGCTCCAGATTACATAGATCAACTTCCTAGTATATGGAAACAACAATTTTAATTGAAAATAGGCAACTTGAGTGTCCTGGCAAGAGTAATGCTGAATATTTAACCAAAACAAACACATAGTTGGACAACCAGTTAATTCCTGCTGCAGTGTCCATGCCACTACTCCGTGAGCCTGTGGCTTCCTGTATTTCTCTCCCGTTATGCCAGAGCACTCCTGTGAGATGTTTGTTTTGGTGTTCAATTACTTTGCCGTGTTGCTCGCTTCCTGAAAGAGATGCTAAAATTCCCACGAAAATAACTATATCCATGTATCACGATGTTACTGAGTATGTTATGTCATACTGTGTAGTACAGCCTTATTTTTCATCTTTCTCTGTCCTAAATCAACAGATTTTAGACTTGTAATAAACTGTATTTAAAATACTGATAACAGTAATACTAAATAATCAAGAAAAATATTTTTGACCAACTTCTCTCAGAATTATCCATACAAGATATTTAAAAGTTGAAGCAGAATTTCTTAAGTATCATAATGATCAATGTTCTATGGATCTGTACGCAAATGGGATTTACAATAACAGTATTATACCTCATATCACAAGGGGACATGCAGTAGTGACAACATCTGGCGGATTAGTTCCGAAAACTCCCCATTCTGAGGCGCCTAAGATGGCGCATGCTGACGTCAAGGTTAGCATCAATTTCAGTACAAGAATTGCTATGAGCTGAAAAACAAATAATATCGATAATTCTTACTTTTCCTCCACGTACTGTATGGAAAACATTTTGGATTCTCTCTCTCTCTCTCTCTCTCTCTCATCTCTCTCTCTCTTTCTCCTCTCTCTCTCTCTCTCTCTCTCTCTCTCTCTCTCTCTCTCTCTCTCTCTCTCTCTCTCTCTCACACGTGTGTGTGTGTGTGTGTGTGTGTGTGTGTGTGTGTTACCAGTCTCCAGCGCAGTTCCCCCAGTCCAAGGCAATGGATATGGTGGCTGGCTGTGGTCCAGTATGGAGACAATGACCACCACATGACTGCCTCGGTATTCCTACGTGTATGGCCTTCCGGCTTCACATCAAGGTTAAAATTCTAGTCCATAAATATCCTCATCACCATCACCATCATCATCGTCATCATCATCAATCTCACCCAACCAATCTCACCGAATCTTTTCCCACTCATCTCTGTCCGATGCTCGTTCATACCAGGCCACCCGAGCTTAAGTTCATATTTCATTTAGTTTATATTTCATCTCTGTTTTTATCTCCCTGTCTATCCCGCCTCATCTTATCATCGCTAGCTTGTCATTCGGTCACTCTTCATGGCCCTTCAAGTATTACCTGTGCTGCACATAAATGACTCCGTCCAAGTCTACTTTTATTTCCTCTTGATAGTAGTCACGATACCTTCAACACTGATTTTTTTTTCTATGATATTTCCTTAATTTTCGTGACTGTGTCGTGGAGTGAGGTATATTTATAAGTATCCTGTCTCTTTCGTCCCCCATTAGCATGCTACAGCAAACCCCAGCAGCTATAAACAAAATTAACACCACCATTTCTCATCACTCACGACCACTACCCTCCTCTTCCCATTCTTCTCCTCCTTCCCTCGCCTAGCCTCCTCCCTCGTCCACATGCAGATGGTCGGCAGCCTTCTGTAAACATTTGTGGTGTCCTTGGGGTCCTAACTCACAAATAATAATCTCTAGGGGTGTAATTAGAAAGATTTTCCCATCCCGTACGCAGCAGGTGGTCTCGGTACTTCACCTAAACAGAGCCAGGAAGCGGAGCACAGGATAATGAGGGCAATTAGCGGGACTTTTTGAGAACGCAGAGCGGCCCACTGACACTCATTACTCTGGTGACGGAGACGCGGTGACGGCGGCGAGACAGAGAGAGAGAGAGAGAGAGAGAGAGAGAGAGAGAGAGAGAGAGAGAGAGAGAGAGAGAGAGAGAGAGAGAGAGAGAGAGAGAGAGAGAGAGAGAGAGAGAGAGAGAGAATGATGAGAAGAGAAACACACTCACTCACACAACTTTAGCAATCTTCTCCCTGCTCAGTGACCCTCCCCTGTTTCCTCCTTGTGATGAGCAAGGACGTACAGTACACACACCTGATCACCGCACCACAGCACCACACACTCCTTGAATTCCCACAATGCAGTCGACGGTATATAAGAGAACGATCGCTATATAGGTAAACACACAAATCATACGTTCTACGACGTCTTCTGTTCTACCTACTTATGGTGCAAAAACTGCAAAGGAAAGCACGGTACATTAGAGAATGATCGCTATATACGTCAACACAAACACACACATTTACGCTGTACAAGTCTTCTGTTCTATCGATCTCCCAGCGAGTCTTACCATGCTCATGGTGAGAGAAAAAATGTAAACACAAATACGCAGGGATGAATAACGTTTGGTGGAAAGGCCTGTCTGATGTAAAGGTGTTGACACTACAATGACTAGAGATAGTGGGTTAAATATGGACTACTGGGAGACTTTACTCTTAAGAAAAAATCCGTGGGTACCTGTGAAACAGGAGAATTAGAAAAACGTAAAGCTACATTCTGACTTTATACTAGGGAAAGATAAGTATCAGTGCGATTGGTTAGAAAGAAAAAAAAAATATGTAGCTTAACACTGACTTTACACCGGAGAAAAATAACTATCACGTATAATGGGAAGGTGAAAAATTTTAATTATAAAGCTAAACTGTGATGGAAAGTGAGTAGCTGAATTATAAAGCTAAAATCATTACATTACGATGAGAGAGAGCGAGAGAGAGAGAGAGAGAGAGAGAGAGAGAGAGAGAGAGAGAGAGAGAGAGAGAGAGAGAGAGAGAGAGAGAGAGTATTAAATCAAAGAAATACGACGTTCGACTCCCGTGACTTAACGCTGGGAAGAATGCAAAAAAGAAAAGAAAGTGAAATACAAATGACTTTTTCCAGGAAAGCTTACCATTAATTAGGGTTCACCTCACTTAGCTGTGCATCAGTACATTAGCTGCGGTCACTTTCTAAACACAGGTTGGGAGAGAGTAAAGGACGGTGAGGGCCGAGGAGGAGGAGGAGGAGGAGGAGGAGGAGGAGGAGGTGGGAGTGTGGGTGAAGACTGACAGAATAGAGCAGGGGGAATAAGGGAAGGGACTATGGAGGGGACCATCAAAATACTCCCTCCCCTCTCTCTCCCCTCCTTACCTTTCCTCCCTCCCTTTCTTCCCTCCAGGCCACAAGACGTCCGCGAGGCAAACAATGGAGGGCGTCTGGTGGCGAGGGACAGAAGAGAAAGGAGGGAGGCGGGTCGTGGGTTGCTTGGGCGAGGCTGCGGCTGAAGGGAGGGAACCACTAAAAGGACAAATGTTTTCCACCCATGCGTCAGTTTCCATTGCGTGAAGGACCGCCCAATGACACTCTTTGATCTCGCTGACTTGATCGCTTACGTAAGTAGCAAATGCAGGTTCTTTGATTCTTAATTAAACGTGATTAGTCAGCAACGTTTTTAATTTTAATGCATAAACTGATGGCGTAGATTTATCGGTTTTATTTGCCTGGTTTCATCGCTTGAGTAGCAAATGCAGATTACACTATTTGATTCTTGACTAAACGTGAACAGCAGTCGAAAACGTTCATTTTGTGCATTACCTGAATTTCTCTTCCATTTATTACTGCGAGTATCTCTGCGCCTACAGGCCGGAGAGGCGAGCAGGAGGTACAGCGCTGCTTGAGAGTCTAGTTCATAAGCATAAAAGAAGAGATTCGATCAGGAATTAAAAAAAAAAAAAAAAAGTGTCAGTAAGCAAGGACACTGCAGGTCTTTACTTCTTGCGGAACATCAGCTAGTCTTTTTTTTTTTTTTTGTCTCCTCGGTTATTTATTCATTTATTCACTAACAAAGAAAATAATAAATTAATCCTCCACCACTTTCCCAGGTTACTTAAGACTGAGGCAGAGTGAGTGTCTCTCCACAGCAGGTGCATGAGGTACAGCAGCCACGGCACCTGCAGCCCCGTGTGTTGGTCCCGGCGCGTCACTCAGCGGTGTGTGAAAGGCGGCCCGTCTAGCAAAACGCAACCATGAAAATAAAACAAACAGGGACACGGAAAAATGAAGAATCTAAGATATTGGAAAATTGTATGGGAGGAAGTTTACTGCTGGAGAACACCATCGGCCAGGAACGTCTGTCCTTGGCATGCGTGGAGTCACGACCACAGCACAAAAAACATTCCCGAAAGCAGAGATCATACAAACAATAGAAAAAAAAAAATCAATAACACAAAATACAAAAATGTTTGAAAAATCCAAACTAAGATTTGTAGAATATAATACTTTATCACGACCATTAGAAATTATATTGCTGTAGTTAGTGTGTGTGTGTGAGTGTGTGTGTGTGTGTGTGTGTGTGTGTGTGTGTGTGTGTGTGTGTGTGTGTGTGTGTGTGTGTGTGTGTGTGTGTGTGTGTGTGTGTGTGTGTGTGTGTGTGTGTGTGTGTGTGTGTGTGTGTGTGTGTGTGTGTGTGTGTGTGTGTGTGTGTGTGTGTGTGTGTGTGTGTGTGTGTGTGTGTGTGTGTGTGTGTGTGTGTGTGTGTGTGTGTGTGTGTGTGTGTGTGTGTGTGTGTGTGTGTGTGTGTGTGTGTGTGTGTGTGTGTGTGTGTGTGTGTGTGTGTGTGTGTGTGTGTGTGTGTGTGTGTGTGTGTGTGTGTGTGTGTGTGTGTGTGTGTGTGTGTGTGTGTGTGTGTGTGTGTGTGTGTGTGTGTGTGTGTGTGTGTGTGTGTGTGTGTGTGTGTGTGTGTGTGTGTGTGTGTGTGTGTGTGTGGCAGGCAGGCAGGCGGCAGGTGGCAGGCAGGCAGGCAGGCGCAGGCGCAGGCGGCAGGCAGGCGGCAGGCGGCAGGCGGCAGGCAGGCAGGCGGCGGCAGGCAGGCAGGCAGGCAGGCGCGCGCAGGCGCGGCGCGCGCGCGCGCGCGCGGCAGGCGCGCGCGGCGTGTGTGCGGCGGCAGGCGCGCGGCGCGGCAGGCAGGCGGCGCGTGTGTGCGCGTGTGTGTGTGTGTGTGTGTGTGTGTGTGTGTGTGTGTGTGTGTGTGTGTGCGTGTGTGTGTGTGTGTGTGTGTGTGTGTGTGTGTGTGTGTGTGTGTGTGTGTGCGTGTGTGTGTGTGTGTGTGTGTGTGTGTGTGTGTGTGTGTGTGTGTGTGTGTGTGTGTGTGTGTGTGTGTGTGTGTGTGTGTGTGTGTGTGTGTGTGTGTGTGTGTGTGTGTGTGTGTGTGTGTGTGTGTGTGTGTGTGTGTGTGTGTGTGTGTGTGTGTGTGTGTGTGTGTGTGTGTGTGTGTGTGTGTGTGTGTGTGTGTGTGTGTGTGTGTGTGTGTGTGTGTGTGTGTGTGTGTGTGTGTGTGTGTGTGTGTGTGTGTGTGTGTGTGTGTGTGTGTGTGTGTGTGTGTGTGTGTGTGTGTGTGTGTGTGTGTGTGTGTGTGTGTGTGTGTGTGTGTGTGTGTGTGTGTGTGTGTGTGTGTGTGTGTGTGTGTGTGTGTGTGTGTGTGTGTGTGTGTGTGTGTGTGTGTGTGTGTGTGTGTGTGTGTGTGTGTGTGTGTGTGTGTGTGTGTGTGTGTGTGTGTGTGTGTGTGTGTGTGTGTGTGTGTGTGTGTGTGTGTGTGTGTGTGTGTGTGTGTGTGTGTGTGTGTGTGTGTGTGTGTGTGTGTGTGTGTGTGTGTGTGTGTGTGTGTGTGTGTGTGTGTGTGTGTGTGTGTGTGTGTGTGTGTGTGTGTGTGTGTGTGTGTGTGTGTGTGTGTGTGTGTGTGTGTGTGTGTGTGTGTGTGTGTGTGTGTGTGTGTGTGTGTGTGTGTGTGTGTGTTGCATCTAAACACGCTCAAATATGCAATTCAGAACCAGTGCAGTCCGGAGCGGTAAAGAGAAAAAAAAAATAAATAAAAAATACGGATCACAACAAACTTTCTTCCTTCTAACACACACCACATGAAAACCACAGCGAAACAAAGCACGGATTCCAACTGTAAACGTCGCTGGAGTTGATGTGTGTGAGCAAGTACTCGTTCATTGTACGAGTAAACTACAACCATACCAGTGCACCGATACGTTACTTGGTGCAGCTGCCAGTGTAAAGTCATTTCATGGTCGCTGGTGTGTTTGGTATCAAGTGAGGTTGTCACTTGCATACAAGAGCACGAGTCACTTCCTTCCTCTCCCACTGCAAGGCTTCCCTTCTGGCCATGGAACGTCAATTTGCGCCCGAAACTATTGTGTTTTGTGTTCTGTGTTGCGTGATGGGACAGTTAGGAAGTTCTTTTTGAGAGAGAGAGAGAGAGAGAGAGAGAGAGAGAGAGAGAGAGAGAGAGAGAGAGAGAGAGAGAGAGAGAGAGAGAGAGAGAGAGAGAGAGAGAGAGAGAGAGAAATATTTTTCCTGTAATATGTCATACTTTAATAACATACAATAATAATAATAGTCATAACAATATCCGCGATGCACGATTTCAGCTCCACGATACAACATCTGAGGTCAGGCGCGGCGTTGCTTCAGTCTGCTCTCCACACTACCCCTCCCTCCCTCCCTCCCTCCCTCCCTCACTCCCTCCCTCTCGCCCTCCATGCAGTGCCCGAGTTATTGCATGGTGATGGTGGTGGTGATGGTGGTCGTGTCTTCCGCTGAACGTGATGGATGACTCTCTCTCTCTCTCTCTCTCTCTCTCTCTCTCTCTCTCTCTCTCTCTCTCTCTCTCTCTCTCTCTCTCTTCGACCTACAATTGGCAAACATCCGCTTCATCAGTTATGTTCAAGACAGATGTGATTTATAGTTGTTCTACCTGTTACATCCGCATTCTCTCTCTCTCTCTCTCTCTCTCTCTCTCTCTCTCTCTCTCTCTCTCTCTCTCTCTCTCTCTCTCTCTCTCTCTCTCTCTCTCTCTCTCTCTCTTACACACACACCTTCAGATAATAAGAATCACTATAATACAAGCAAAATTACCGTAAATTATTTGTGGTTACTTACAGGTCAACTGATGGCGGCGGTCGACAGCGGTGACTGGATGATGGAGAGAGGTGGCTTAGGGCGATAAGAAATAGTGGGCGACAGTAATGACGGGCGGTGGGACATGGTAGAGGAGCCATAAAGGATGCAGAGGTTTAAGGCAACGTACTTACACCTCCCTTCCTCCCCTCCTTTCTTTCCCCTCCTGCAGGAAGAGAAGAAGCGGAGTGAGTGATTGCTAAACATGGGCAAGGCGTCACGCTGCTCCACCGCCACGTACAGAGACTAACGTGCAAGGGCCGTGTTGTGCCGTGTTGTGCCGACCCTCGTATCGTTAGCTTTGGAAAGAATCGGAATATAGTACGAACGTAATGATATTATGGTGGCGGCCATACAAAATGGACCTATGACAGAACAAATGCGAAAATGTGATGAATAGTAAATCTAACAACACTACAAGTTAGACGATGTTGACATGCTGGTAGTGATAAGTAACGGAGGACCATAAGGCGGAAGGTAACTAAATTGATAAGTAATTTGAAATACAATCAAGAGATGAAAAAGATACGAGTTTTAATAAAGTGAATAAATTTGAAGGTTACACTTGCCTGTACGCGACTGAAAAACAACACTGAAAATGTGACCGAGGGCAAAATGATGAAGCACTGAAAACACACACAGATCAATATGGAGGCATTTTCAAGTTTGCCTTTAAAGCGGTAACAGACTTCACAAGCAAAAATAAATAAATAAATAAATAAATAAATAAATAAAAACAAGAGAACTAAAAATGTAATCAAGAGTAATAGGAAAACATTAAAAATACAAGAGCTATGTAAGATCAAGTAGTGTATAGACTAGTGAATCTTAAAGGTGCATTTGAGCAATAGCATCGCTACCATCACCATTACTAGGAACCATACAAATCAAAACATCTCAGCTACGACCGACAAAAGACAGAAAAGAAGAAGAAGAAAAAAAAAACATGCTATAGATTACTACAGTCGACACTACCAAAAAAAAAAAAAAAAAAAATCTGAGGAGAGGAAATTGATAAACACCACGGAGGAAGTGAAGGGGCAGAATGATGGACTGATTAATTTGAGGCGCTGCACGTGAAGGAGGGCACCACGCAACCAAGATGAGCAAAGATGAGCGCTGTCTGGCTGCTGCTCGGCGTCTGATTGTGGCAAGAGACGAACCATCACCAGAGGAAAAGGAAATAGCAGCTTTTCACTTTAGAGTATAGAGGAGTGAGCGGCGTGTGGCGGCAGCAGCAGTAGGGAGGTGTTAGGGGAGGAAGACAGCGTGTTTATATATGTGTATAGATACCAACCAGACAAGGAGAACCAGGTAGGAGCAGCAGCAGGAGCAGGAGGAGGAGGAGGAGGAACAGGAAGACGAAGAAGGAAACGAGGTAAGAGAAGAAGGAAAACGAAGAGGAGGAGGAGGAGGAGGAGGAACAGGAAGACGAAGGAAGCGAGGTAAAAGAGAGGAGAAGGAAAACGAAGAGGAAGAGGAGGAGGAGGAGGAGGAGGGGGAAGAAAACAGACAGAAGAAAACGCTTCCGCCCACAGGAGGAACATACCTTGATTTCTACGCAACTGTCAGACGTGGAAGTTTTAAAATATGAACAAAACTAAACGATCTGGAAAAGGCGACCATGATCCAAGTCCCTCAGTAACATCGTATAATATTTTAGCGTTATCTGCCTTAAGCCTCCGTGAGCATGAAAGAAAAAAACAGCAATTATTATTATCATGAAACTCGGATGGCTGCCCCTGAATGCTGCCCTGTCCAGAGGCTTCCTTCTCAACAATAATGACAAGCAGAGTGGTCGTTTTATGGACAATAATTTCCTGGCTTTCTATTGTCACCTAAATTATTCAAGAATCCCACAACCACTACTACAACGACGGATACGACGACGACAGCGACAATGGCAATGGCAGCGATAATAATTGACAGCGACAAGAACAAAGACAGCGACAAGAATAACAGCAGCGACAACAACAAGAAAAACAACGACAGCAGCAACAACGACAGCGACAACAATAATAACAACAGCGACAACAACAATAACAGTGACAACAACAATAATAAGTGACATAAAAAATAAAAGCAACAACAACAACCAACAACATTAACAGTGACTACAACAACAACAACAAAAACAACAATAACGACGACAACAACAACAATGACGACGGCGAAGACAACGACAGCGACAACAATACCGACAGGAACAACAACAGCGATAATTACAACAACAACAACAACGACAACAACAATAGTAACAGTAACAGCAGCAGCAGCAGCAGAAAGAGCAACAACAACAACAACAACAACAACAATAGCGACATCAACAACAACAACAATAATAATAATAATAATAATAATAATAATAATAATAATAATAATAATAATAATAATAATAATAATAATAATAATGTCAATTATTAATTGTTTTGGTAATAAAAAATAACGGATTCTTCCTTATCTTCCGTTTCTGATGAGTGAACAAACTATTTTAATTGATAAGCCTTCGCGTAGCATCCTTCTCTCTGTCAATTAAGGTTTGAAATGAGCACCTTTTTTTTTTTTTTTATCCTTATTGCAAAACAGTCATTACATGTATCGTATGATCTACATTAGAGAAAATGGAGGAAGACGGTGACGAGGAGGAGGAATAAGAGTAAGAGGAGGAGGAGGAGGAGGAGGAGCAGGAGGCGGTGTGTTTGTATTCTTGCCCGACGTCGTGACTGGCACGCCATATGGCACCAGTGGAGGGGAGGCTGCGGCGGCAGGCCCAGAAAAGGACTAACAAAGGAGCGAGCACAGGAAGGAAGAAGGGGAAGGATAAACAACATCACATGAAGGAGATGAGTGATGATAAGGAGCACGGCAGACTTCACTTTTTTTTCCCTTTTTTTCCCCTTTCAGTGTAGTGGTAATCTTCCCATAAAACGTTGATGCCCAGTCCTCGCATCCTCGGGGCGGCGCAAGTGTAATTGAGGTAGCAACTTCTTAACTGCCATTCACTCTGCTAAGTCGGACATCCTCGTTATGTTAAAAGAACATCTGACCCTATGCTCGGCCAAAGGACAATCTTCTGAAACACTTCTGCCCGCACCTTCACTACATTTCAAAGGCTCTAGTTTAACTTACACAGGTTTTTTAAGGGTGTTTTACGCTTCTAGTGACAGATTAAGAAGATTTCTACATTATTAGAAGGAGAAACAGTCTTGAGAACTTGGCTAGTCATTTTCTGTGGCCTTTGACAATAGTAGTGGTGAGAGACCAAAGCATTTCTGAACGCAAGCCTAAGAGCCGCGAGCTCGATCGGCTCTTGGCAGTTTATCGGTGGGAGGGATAATGTACTTTCTCGTGACCCGAGCTGGCGGTATGACCTTCGCTTGTATTCTTAAACGCTTCGTAATCTTATCATAGCTATTTTTAAAGATAAGGAGCCAGGTTCACGTGGGTACTTTCCCACTGGCTGTGTAAAATCGTTGTTAAACTATAGCTAGGACCATGAAGACACCATTGATAATCCCCTTTGACCTCCGCTCCAGCCTGCTAAAACATTGACGATAGACACACCGAAACATTCAAGAGTACAAACCCTAGTTGTTATGGCGTGAATACTTTGTGTAATCATGTCTTCTCGGAAGGAAGATAGCGATTCATGGGTAAGTAGCTAAGTAACGGACTATGCAAACGTTATTACATACTATTCACACCTCCCATATATATATTTTTGCAGTAATGATGGTGGGTTTCGTGGTGAGGTGGTGGTGGTGGTGGTGGTGGTGGGTGGCGGCAGCGGCAGCGGTTGTGTAACGAGTCTCGTAGTACACATCCTTCATAAAAAAATCAAAGCTATCACGTATCGCTCATTTACTAAGACACTTTTATCTTGATTATTCCATGCATTATCTCCATTAAATCCCGACTCCACCACTTGACGCTTGACGGCTTCCCCGGAATACGGTGTTATCAGACATTCCACATAATCACTACTATTAGGAATCGAGCAAAACCGTAGTCGCATTTAACACAGAGAAAGACCAGCAGTTGAAAAAAAAAAAAAAAAAAAAAAGTGTTAAAAAATCAAAGACTTCTTGCTGGTTTGTCGTCTACTTCATTTCTTTGTTGAAGTCCATCATGTAATGTAACTTTTTGCTGATGTACCGTAAGCTTCATTATTTAGCTCGACCAATGGAGTGATGCGTTCCTGGTGGCGTTTACTTATCAGGTTAGTAAATCAAACACGTTCTTTTACCTGCCTAGTCTGGTCATCGTATTGTTATTGCTCCTCTTATTCTTCTTTATTCGTTATCTTTTTTTTTTTTTTTCAATTCTAATACTTGTTAAATTTTTCTTCTTCGTTTCTTAATATTTTCTTTCTTGCATTCTTCTATTCATTTATTTATTTATTGTTTTCCTTTTCTTCTATCTTGTTAATCCTCTTGTTCCTCTTCCTTGTTTTTTTTTTTATTATTCCACTTCTCAGTTTTTTTTATTAATTTCTCTTGTTTTTTTTATTTTTTTCTTATTCTTTCTCTTTACGATTTTCTGTTTTGTATTATTTCTCTATTTTCCTCAGACTCTTCGTTTTTCCTTTTCTTGTTATTCCTTTTCCATTTTCTACTCTTCATCTTTGTAGTCTTCTCTTTCCCTTCATCTTTGAAGTTTCCTTCTTATTCTTCCTCTTATTTTTTTGTCTTCCTTAATTTTTATTGTTCCTCTTCATAGTTTTTCCTTTCCTTTCCTTATTCTACGAGTTTTTTTTATTTATAATTCTTCCTCCGCGTATTTTTTTTTTCTTCTTCGTTTACTCTTTCCCTGTTTCTTATTGATCAAATTCCTTCTCCTTCTTATTCTTGTCTTCCTTTATAATAATAATAATAATAATAATAATAATAATAATAATAATAATAATAATAATAATAATAATAATAATAATAATAATAATAATAATAATAAGAGTAATAATAATAATAATAAATTATCATCATCATCATCATCATCATCATCATCATCATCATCATTATTATACTTTATTTTAGTTTTGGTTAGCTTTATCTTATTCTTCTTATTCTTGTAAATCTCCCTCTTTTTACTTATTCTTCTCGTTCTCCACGTTCTTACTCTCCATCATGTCTTTTCCCCCTCTTCATTCGATCCTTTCAGTATTCAAAGTATAGGGTGTCCATAAAGTCCGTGTGCAATTTAAAATACTTGTAACTTTCTAAGTATTTATGATAGAAAGAATATATATATATATATATATATATATATATATATATATATATATATATATATATATATATATATATATATATATATATATATATATATATATATATATATATATATATATATATATATATATATATATATATATATATATATATATATATATATATATATTACAAAGTGTGATGTACGAGTATCTAGTATTTTTCTTTTTCTTTAAACCCACAAGAGTCTGTTGAACATGAGAGAAATTCGTGTGATGTACGAGTATCTAGTATTTTTCTTTTTCTTTAGACCCACAAGAGTCTGTTGAACATGAGAGAAATTCTCCCAAAGTAAAAAAAAAAAAAAAACGTCTCGGATATTATTTTTTGAAGAGCGTGTTGTTAATGGCGATGGTTATTTAGAAATGGTGCAAAATTACTTCATTCCTCAGCTTGAACAATTAGGATTGATCGAGAATACAG